>NW_011920297.1:0-3475 GCF_000151845.1 Pteropus vampyrus
TAATTTGAGGCAATTTTCCCTATTGTCTGGACAGCAAAGAAAAAAATAGGGTTGTCCAACTATCACCAGGACATGCACCCTGACTCCTTCACCCTTTATTTTAGGGAGGCCCCTCCTCCAAAAATGCCTGGAGAAATCCAGCAATTCAGGCCATAAGAACACTTACAGTTCACAGAAACACTTTTGAAAGAACATTTTTACATTCTTACCTTGTTTCCCATGGCTGCCATAACAAATTGCCACAAACTAGGTGACTCAAACAGAAACAGTTCTGGAGGCTAGAAGTTCAAAATCAAGGTGTTAATAGGGCCATGCTCTCTCTGGAGGTTTTAGGGGAGGATCCTACCTTGCCTCTTCCTAGCTTCTGGTGCTCGTCAGAATCCCTGGTGTTCCTTAGCTTATAAATATATCACTCCAATCTTTGCTTCCATTATCACATGGTGTTCTCCTTGTGTGTCTCTCGTTTTCACATAGTGTTCTTTCTGTGTCTGTGTCTAAATGTCCTTTTTCTTATAAAGACACTGGTCATTGGATTAGGGCCCACTGTAATTCAGCAAGAGCTCATCTAAACTTGATTACGTCTAATCAAGTTTAATAAGGTCACATTCTGAAGTTCTGGGTGGACATGGATTTGGGGGGGACACTACACAATTCAGTATATACTTCAATTTCAAAGCTGTCAAAACTAATTCTCTTTGACAGAGACAATCCAGAGCCAGGACTCTCCACTCACCAGAGCATCTCACTCTAGCATCCTCTTCACCCTTGTAATCTTCTTACAATAACTACAAGCGCTGGCCTGTGGGGAGGATTCCCTGCCCCTGCGTGGCACCTCAACCAATCAGATGCTCTTATCCTCCAGGCCAGATGCAGCCTCTCCAAGAAGCCAGAGCAGAGACTTACACATTCTGATAAAAAGTTCAAAAGAGAGGAACCATACCTTCAGGTGTCCACTAATTTGTATGAACATATCCTGGAAAGCATCATGAGCTGCATAATCAAAATGAATGGATTTCTATCATTTCTTTGGATTCCCAGTAGAACTGGTACCAGGTGCCTGTGGTCTGCCATGACTCACTCTTTAGGGTATCAATATCACTTGTAACTTAGAGAAATGCACAGAGTAGTAAACCCTGAGCCAAATCCTCCAATGCTTCATATATGGTGCCAAAATACGGACCAAAAACTAACATTTTAAATAGTTACTACTAAAGTGGTTGGCTATTTTCACACAACTGTTATAAGTTTAGTTCCACAGGAAACAGGCTCTGAGATAGACATTTGAGAGCAGGAAGTTTATTGAGGAGTACTCTCTTCAGGGACTGAGATAAACTATTAAGGGTATAAGTAAAGTAGTCACAACAGGTCTCAACTGATGTCACACTGGAGCTGGCATCCCCTTCCTCGTCTCAAATAGAGGCAAATGGATTGAGCCTGTATATTCAGGTACTGAAGAGTCACTGAATGGGGACTGTCCCCAAGGAAAAGACAGCCACCAACACCCATAGAAGCTGGGAAATGAGTGCTTTAGTGAGAAAGGGGGTCACAGTGTGGCATCCACCACAGCCACAGTCTGTGCCTCTCTAGTTCACTCGCTTTAAAATACATTAAGTATGCATTATACATTAGTACCGAGAGCTGATTTTTCTTGGATTCTTGTATGCTTCTTATTCTGGGGAAACTTGCAAGAGAAAGGTTCGAAAGACAAGCTGCAGCCCTTGTCTGCCACTGCAGTTGGGTCTTAAGTCCATTACTGCAAATCATCATCTCCCTCCTCTGCCACATTCTATATTTCTCTCACTCTCTATTAGCACCTCTGCTGGTCTATCTGGTGGAGTGATCCAGACCCTTAACCTGGAGTGGCTGAAACCCTGGCCATCAGACACTTCCCAGGCTGTGGCTGTTGCACTGGTACATTTATTATCAAAATGGGACAAGAGAGTGGCCAAAAGATACCCAAATAGATGACCTGAGTACCAAATATATTCTTGTCTGCACCCATTGTACAGCATTCTCCCCCTGCTGATGATTAAGGCCATTTACCCCTATAAAAAGGTTTTCATTTTTCTTGTTTGTTGATAATTTGACATGAAGATCCTGAAGTGACTGAGAAGCATTTATAGCTTAAAGTTTAATATAACACTTACTGTGTCTCTTTGTGGAATCGCTTTTCCTTCTATGAACCAGATCTCCTAAATCCGCAAAGCCTGGACTTGGAAGATAAGAAGCCCTAATTCCTCAAGTGGACCACTGGGAATGAGGGTAAACATAGCCACTTCTATGTCCACTGATTCTTGGATCTATGTATTCTGACCTGTTGGATATACCATGGGTAACCATATAATGGTAACTGATTTATAGTATATATATTTTATTGTGGAGGGTGGGCCCCATCTTTGCAGGGTATCATCTCCAAGCTGGTCTTCAGCTATACCTTCAATAGGAATTTTCATCACTCTGACAGTATAACAGATTCACTGTCCAAAAGTCATGTAACTCTTACCAAATCTCCTTTACCATAAAGTGAACCCCTTGGTCTGAAGCAATGTGGTGCAGGATCTCACATCAATGAATTAAACACTTTATTGGACCCCAAGTAGTGGTAACATCTGAAATTCTGCAGGCAGAAAAGACAAGCTTGTACCTGAACTATGTGCTGATTCCAGTGAAGGCCAATCACTGCCCTTTCCAGGGTGAAGGGAGTTCAATGTAGTCACTTTGCCACCATGTGGCCGGTTGGCGTCCATGGGGAGCTTGAGAGTTAAGATGTTCTTTCAGGGTTGTCCTGATGAAGCAAAAGAACTGGGCCTTAACACTCCTGCTTTGACCAGTTATTGGCTACAGGCTGTCCCTGGGGAAGGGGTGAGACCTTAGAGGATGAAGCTCTGCAGCAGAGAGCAGTTTCCAGAGAGGAATTCAGATGAAAGATATAACTAATTCGTAATCTGTAGTCTCACCATGTCCCAGGAAACTATAATTTATTCCTAGGTGAAGTGTCTGTACTACTTATGGCAGTTTTGGGGGCAAAAAAATTCTCTGTGATGTGAGGGAAGGAAAGAAAAGGCAGACTTTATACTTGTTGCCGTCAAAAGCCCTGGATCTTTATAAAACTTTCTCTTAACCAGAAATAGAATGAGAGGAAATCCCACCCTATGAAGCCAATAAAATCATGTCTCCTTGACATGATTATTGTCTGTCTCACATTTTTTTTTCCACTTACCTGAAAATTTTTTACCTTTCTAATTTTACTTTTCTACTCACCTGACTTTTTGTTCTTACCAGTAGATACTTCTTGTTTCTTTGCAGCCACAACATGTTGGTTACTTAACATTGAAAATCTACGGCCCTGTTAAATCAAATCATTTTTTCTTGGGCCCGTGACTAGTAGAACTGACCCAGAAAACAGTACATCAGTTGAGCTGACAGCTATCTACAGACTCTGGAGTGCAGAAAAGAAAGGGACTTTTTTTTTTTT
>NW_011920298.1:0-1122 GCF_000151845.1 Pteropus vampyrus
TATATATATATATATATATCGTCTATCTATCATCATCGATCGATCGATCGATCATCTAGTGAGTATTATATACGGTGGCATGGTACAAAATCCAGTAAGTTCAGGCATACAATTCAACAGTAAGGCATATATACATGGCATTGTGTATTAACCGCCCATAGTTATATTTCTTTCTGTCACCACATATTTGACCCCTTTTACCCCATTTACCTCTCCCTTTCCCCCCACCCTCTGGTAACTACTAGTCTATTGTCCATGTCCATGAGTCTCTGCTTGTTAAGACAAATTATTTTATTTCAGTTCTTTGTGTCTTATATGGCAAGTAATCCAGAGATAAGCCCAAAGTAAATTAAGCAAAATAAAATGAATTAATTTGAAATGATGTGATGCTATCAAACCTACGGAAATTGGGAGGACAGATGGTAGAAAGCATAGGAACTAAAAATGATTTGTAGAGCTACAGAGCAGAAACTCATGAACAGTCCCTTCAACAAGCTGTTGCCATAAAAAATAAAATTCAACCATTTGTTAAGAGTATGACATATAAAATACATGTAAAATAAACATCATGAATTCATCACCTATAATAATTACAAAGCAAATACTCATGCAGCAGCTACTCTGATGAAGAAATAGAGCATTAACAATACACATAGAAGCCTTGAATGTGTCCCTTCCTCATTACAATCCAATCACTTCTTCCTAGAGGGAATTAAAATTCTGACTTTGCAAAAATAAATTTTTGCTGCTGTTGCTCAACTTTTGTAAAGTTCAAAAATAGGCAAAACTCTTTTTTTGTATTGTCTATTTTTTCTCACTATAATTAAATTTAAATTTTAAGAATGAATGAGTGAGGAGAAAGGGAGAGAGAGAAATATAGAGAGAGAAATAGAGAGAAATGGAAGATAAATGAAAGAGATAAAAATGAGAGATACAAAAGAAGGGAAGAGGAGGGGAGGGGAGAGGAGAGGAGAAGAGAGATGAGGAGAGGAGAGGGGTGGGGAGGTGAGGGAGGGGAGGAGAGAGGGGAGGAGAGATTGATCTATTTTCTAGCTTGACCTAGCTTAGAGAACAGATCCACCCTTTACTGATGGTCCCAATAGAAACTACATCAATCAGAAG
>NW_011920299.1:0-2000 GCF_000151845.1 Pteropus vampyrus
GTCCAGGAGCATCTTCTGTCTCGGGGACTCGGTCAGACCTCCCTTCCCTGCAGAAACTGCTCCATCGGCTTCCCAGGCGCCCGCCCTGCCCTCTGGTCCCGGATGGCCCTTCCCCATCCGACTGCAGCTGCTCCTCCGTATCTGGTGAGGGCGCGGCCTCCCCCGCCCCCAGGGAGTGCTTGGGTGCTGGGCTGTCCCCGCGTGTGTCCCCTTCGGACTCGCTGAATGATGAGTAAGTGCAACGAGGAACAGAAAGAAAAGAAAAATGCAGCGCGAGTGGCGACCACCGTCCCCCCCCCCCGTGCCCTCTCAGCAGAAAGCGGCCAGGTAAAGGGGGAGAATGGAGCAGACGACAGGCCGCCCCCGCGGGAGGCAGAGACCGACTCGGGGTCAGCGGGGCCGCTGCTCACCGACCTTTCTCGTGCTGCAGCCAGTCGTTCTCCAGGTAATACTGGATGCAGCTCTCGAACTCCTTCGGGTTATAGCTGGGGACCAGGATGGGAACGAAGGGGTCCAGGGCATCGAATCCTTCCTGGAGAAGAAAAGGACGCAGATGGTAGTCGCTACGTGACAGGTGGGCAGGGAGGTCGGCTTCGTGGAAACACCGTGAGGTGCCCTTCCCTGTCCTCTGCTCCTGTCCTCGCCTGGCTGTCCCGCCCTGCTCGGGGCTCCCCGAGGCCGATGGTGCCTGGGGGCCACTTGTTCGCACGGGGACCTGAGCGCACCTAGGATCCACTTTCATTCTCACAGTCCTGACTTCAGTCAACAGTTGTGACAGTTCACATATTCAAAACAAAATAAATAAAGCAGGGTGTGGAAAAGACCCTGAATGGAACATAAGTTGAAACAAGTGACTCAAACTGTACAGCAGTCCCCGTCCCCGGGGGACACCCGAGACCTCGGACGGCACTGAACCCCATGCACACTGTTTTCCCAAACACGCACAGGAAGCACACGTCGGGTCTGAAGTGCCAGCGTCACTACGCTTGTGCTTTGGGGTCAGCTGCAGGGCAAACGAGGGCCCCCCGAGCACAAGCGCCATGGGGCTGCGCGCGTCCATCTGACCCGGGCGCCGTCACTGGCTGCCGGGCGGGGAGCGCACACCGCGTGGGGACACTGGACAGCACGAGTCCTGCCCCGGGCGGGAAGAGCGTGACGTCATCACGCTTCTCAGAACCCGTGCAGTATAAAACCTCGCAATTACTTACTTCTGCATTTTTTCATTTGGCATTTTCGGACCACAGTTGACCATGGTTAACTGAGATGGGGAAGGGGGGCTGCTGGTCTCAGGTTTCACGCTGAGGGGGTGAGGGAGACTCACCCAGTTCTACCTCTGAGCACAGTATCCGGGCTGAAGACCCGTGGGCTAGAGACAAAAGCTGCTCTAGAAATGCCGCGTCCAGTTCATGGCGTTTTCTCCCAGAGCCCGGGGCGGTGTTCGGAACGCACCATCCCTATGATCTAAGGCTGAGCTGGCACGTGAGTGGATCACGAGCGCGCACTTATGGCTGGAGGGGCGGGTGGTACGTGGAAAGGGGGAAGGGTGTAATGAACGCAGGGGTGCTAGCCTGGGGTTGGGGGGTCCACGTGAACACGATGATTTCTTAATACGGAGAACCAGATACGTGCACGTGGGACACACACGCGAGTAATCCAGGTGTCTACGTACCGACGGCAGGACGGCCTACAAGCAACACCCCAGTGGCAGTGACTACGCCTGGCACTGCTGGCCCCTCTGAAACGAAGCAGGGCTCCTTGGGGAAGTGGCTGGTCTTGCGCCAGAATGTGGAGAAGATACGGAAAGGGCGATGGGCGCGTGTTAACGGGACGCAGATGCGGCGTGAGCGCCAAAGCGCACGCGTGAGGCTAAGAGTTCACCTGTGCGCCGAAATGGACATGCACGTAAGGGAGGGGGGAGCTTCCTACGTGCGACAGGAAGCCAGCTGAGACGGGAAACGGCGGGACGAGGAAGTACCTAATTCCAGCTATCGTAGCTGTGA
>NW_011920300.1:0-1745 GCF_000151845.1 Pteropus vampyrus
GAAGGACCACAAATACATGGAGAGTAAACAACATGCTATATGAAGAATAACTGGGTCAGAGAGGAAAAAACAAGAAAGATCAAGAGATTCATAGACACGAATGATAATGATAGTGCAACATATCAAAACTTTTGGGACACGGCAAAAGCGGTCATAAGAGGAAAGTTCATATCATTACAGGCCTATCTCCAAAAACATGAATGAACCCAAATAAACAACCTAATGCTTCATCTTAAAAAACTAGAAAAGGAAGAACAAATGAGGCCTAAAGTCAGCAGAAGGAAAGAAATCATCAAAGTTAGAGCAAAAATAAATAAAATTGAAAACAAAAAATAAATAGAAAAATAAATGCAACAAAGCTCTGGTTCTTTGAGAAAGTTAATAAAATTGACAAACCCCTGGGAGGACTAACTAAAGGAAAAAGAGAAAAGACACATATTCACAAAATCAGGGATGAAAAAGGGGAAATTATGACAGACACTGCACAAATACAAAGGATCTTACAAGAATACTATGAAAAAGTACATAACGCCAAATTTAATAACCTAGAAAATGAACCAGTACTTAGAAAAATACAACCTTTTTAGACTGAATCAAGAACTGGAAAATCTAAATAGACTGATCAGCAGTATGGAAATTGAAACAGTCATTAAAAACCTATAAAAAAGTAAAAGTCCAGGACCAGATGGCTTCACCAGTGAATTCTACCAAACATTCAAAGATTTAATACCTACTCTCCTCAAACTCTTTGAAAAAATGGAAGAAGAGGCAATACTTCCCAACTCATTTTATGAGGCCAATATCACCTTGACCAAAACCTGGTAAAGATAACACAAAAAAAAGATCAATATCTCTCATGAACTCAGATGCAAAAATCCTAAATAAGATACTAGCGAAATGAATATAGCAACATATTGAAAAGGTTATACACCACAATCAAGTGGACTTCATCCCAGGGGCACAGGGATGGTTCGACATACACAAATCGATTAATGTGAGACACCATATAAACAAAATAAAAATAAGAATCATATGATCATATCAATAGATGCAGAAAAAGCTTTCAACAAGATATAGCACCTATTTATGATCAAAACATTTAACAAAATCGGTATAGAAGGAAAGTACCTTAACATAACAAAGGCCACGTATGACAAACCCTCAGCCAACATTATATTTAATGGCGAAAACTAAAAACCCTCCCTCTAAGATCAGGAACAAGGCAAGGCTTTCCACAGTTGCCACTGTTATTCAATATAATATTGGAGATCCTAGCTAGTGCAATCAGGCAAGAGAAAGATATAAAAGGCATCCAAATAGGAAACAAAGAAGTCAGACTGTCACTATTCGCAGATGACATGATTCTCTATATAGAAAACCCTGAAGACTCCACAAGAACACTACTAGAAAAAATAAGTAAATACAGTAAAGTTTCTGGATACAAAATCGATGTTCAAAAATCCATAGTATTCCTTTACTCTAATAATGAAATGTCAGAAAAAGAAATGGAAAAAATAATTCCTTTTGTGATGGCCACAAAAAGAAAAAATACCTAGGACTAAAGCCAATGAAACATGTGAAGGACATATATAATGAAAACTATAATATCCTATTAAAAGAAATCAAAGAAGATATAAAGAAATGGAAAGATTTTCTGTGTTCTTGGATTGGAAGAACCAACATAGTTAAAATGACCATATTACCTAAAGCATTATACAGATTTAATGCAATCTCCATCAAAATGA
>NW_011920301.1:0-1134 GCF_000151845.1 Pteropus vampyrus
TCAGATAATCTTGTGCCTCTGTGGTGAGGGCCTGTCAATAGTATGAACACATGTGTGATCCATGACTATGTTTAGATTTTGGGTCATTCATCTCGGCACCACCTCCACATGGAGAGAGGAAATATTAAGCGGCCTCCACATACAGCTGGGTGTTACGAAGAGTTCATTATGGAAAGTGGTGGGAAGCTTCTTTTGAAAAGTAGATGCTTGTATTGTGTTGTGTGAGAGGAAAACTCTCTTGAGGACACACAGGCACTCATACACACACGAACATTCACAATCACACCACCCAATATTGATAAACACCACCCCAAAACTCAAACACATAAATTGCACCACCCACATATCATGGCTTCCAAGGACTCCAAATTTTCAAAGTTGTTTCCTAGATTGTCTGGTGCTTTTATTACATACTTAACCCTCATCCCCAACATGATCATGAAATCAGGGGGACTACCAGACCAAACCGGCAAGAAAGTCCCACCTCCTTCAGCATCCAGCTTTATCCTTAGCAAGTGAGTGATTAAACAATACGTACATTTTTCATTTGTTTTGTCGTCCACCTGCCAGAAGAGAAAGGAAAACACTGTGAGGATCGTATCCCCCTGAACACTGCTCGCCTAGGCTTTCTGTTCTCTTAACTTCAGGACACCAGTTGAGAAACAGTGTCTGAGTCAATGACCCCAAGAGAAAACCTACAGAATACCTGGGGGAAAGCTTTGAGCACTTCATGGAAGCTGTCTCAAGTCCCTTTGAATTGGCAAGTCCAAAATTCTTTTTTCAAGGAAGAAACTCTGATGCTCAGGACTCTTCTTGCCCTTCTCCAGTGTGAAAGTGATGCTGTCCTTTTTGCAAGCCCTCTTGGATCATATATCAGGTGGCCACAGACTCGCACTCAACATTCTCCCAACTAAGAGAATGACTCTATCATCTAGCAGGTATGTGCTCACATTTTTAGATCGCAATTTTATTGAAAAAAAAAAAGAAAGAAAGCAAGCAACATTTCCATTGCCGAGGGTGGAAAGGCTTTCTTACCTTCGTCGTAGATGGGACCTCCTCATCCAGATCTTTCTCTTCTTAGCTCCTCCCACCACAGTGTACGACACCTCCTCCACCATGTGTCGGGAAGCTCCT
>NW_011920302.1:0-8126 GCF_000151845.1 Pteropus vampyrus
GGGAAATGCATGACAATACATACAACTATAGACATCTTGCTGGCAGAAGACCACAGAGAAATTAGAAATAATTTCTGCACTGCTACCCAGATGACCCTCCTGAAGTCAAGTTAGGCCGAGGGAGATCGTGCAGTTGGGTGTGCACATGAAACATCCACCAGACAGATTTTGTGGATGAATACCTTAATTTAGTCGACACATTATAGAAACACAGCAAAGCACAGTGAACGCGTCAGGTCTCCCGGATTCCAAACTCATTTAGAAGCTGCTTGTTGTGATGTTATCGCCCTAATTCTTAACTTCCTTGGGAAAGAGCCTAAGCAGTGTCCCCAACTGTGACAAATGTTTACAGTGCTACGTGGAGCCTCAGCCTTGTAGAATCGTAGAGCTAATGAGAAGCTTGTGGATCCTACACGTGCCTTTAACACCAATGAGTATGACAAAGTAAGCTGTTAGATCCAAATATAGCTGCCCTGGACTGCGTGACCACTGGGGCCTCCCATTCATGATGGGCTGTGTGCGGGAGGTGGTTGGCGCTTCCAGGGATGGCCACAGATTCTGAAACTCCTTGCTCTGTGGCTAATGACCCTGTGACAGAGTGGTGAGTACAGGACAGTGGTCAACATCATCAACATAGGGACCCACACCTGAGTCACAATATGCCTCTTTCACGGAGAAGGTAAAAGTTTGGACAATTCCTCACCGCAGGACTTCCATTTGAGGAGATGGATTATTAACAAACTTCCAGATACAGTCGGGGAGCGGAAAGAAGGAGTTAATAATGTAAAGTGTCCAGTAGTGAGGAGGTTTCTTTAGAAGATGAAAGCATGTCTTGTGTTGTGTGAGTGGGTCAATCTCCTGAGAAAACACAATCTCACGCAGACTCACATTCACTCACTATCACACCACACAAACACATAAAAACCCCAAATGTCTAAAACACCCGAACTTCACACCTACGTATTATCCTCGCTTCTGAGGACTAAAGAACTGACCAGAGAACTTTCCTGTGTGTTCACTTTCTGTCATTACACACGTAACCCTAATCCCCGGAGCAGGATTGCAGAATCACAGGGGCTTCCACACCAAATCGGCAGGAATGACCCAACTTCCTAAGCACCTAGCTTTCTCGTCAGTGACTGAGTGATTAAACAATACGTATGTTTTTCACTGGGTCTGTCGTACGCCTGTCATGGGAGAAAGGAAAACACTGTGAGGATCATATACCCCTGGACACTATTCGCACAGGCATTCTGTTCTCTTGATGACTCGAGGATACCAGATGGGAAACAGTGCCTGAGTCAACCACCACAAGGGGAAGTGTATAGAACACCTGTGGGGAAGCTTGAGGCACTTCATAAAAGCTGTCTCAAGCCCCTTTGATTTGGCAATTACAAAATTCTTTTTGCTTGGAGGAAACTGCTCTGTAGAGGACACTGCTTATGACACTACAGTCTGTAAGTAATGCTGCCCTTTTTGAATGCTCACTTGATTCAGCTTTCCGGTGGTCGTAGACTCTCATTCAACATTCTCCTAACTAGTACACTGTCTCTATCATCTAGCAGTACATACTCACATTTTCAGATTGTAATTTTATTGAAAAAGAAGTAAAGCAACATTTTCATTTCTGAGGGTGCCTTCATCCTTCTTCCAGTCCTTGCAATTTCTTTTTCTGACTCTAGATAGAGAATTCTGGAATTGGGCTTTTTCAGAAACCTCATATGCGTGGAATCATAAATTACTGTCCTTATGTGCAGACATGATATCATTAAGCCATCCATTTTTTCAAGGTCTGTCCATGTTGTAGCCTATTTTAAAACCTGATTACTTTTATTGCAGAATACTATCCCACGAGGTGTATACATCACATTTGATCCACTCATCGTTTGATGGACTTTGGGGTTCTTTCTGTCTGGCTATTGGGAATAATGCCATTATGAACATTGGTGTATGATACACTACTGGTAATATAAGAAGTTACGATACTGTGAAACTCACAGAATGTTACAGCAGAAAGGGTGAATTTTAATGGAATGTATGGTCTTTTCATTAAGAAAAATGAACTGATATTTTTTCACTCATTGTTACAAATATATCTCCCAAACTTAAGATGTATTGAATAGTGGAAACTGGTGGGGTAGGATGTCCGTATATTCTGTATTATCTAGTCACCTTTCCTGTGAATATAAACCTGTTCTAAATAATGTCTATTAATTTTTACAAATCTGACACATAGTATCAGGGAGAGATCTATTCAGATAATGTTTCCAAATCAGCTAATGTGTGAACATGTAGTAGAGACCTTGTTCACTATTAAACATGCACCACATTGTGGGATGTGAGAGCATCCTGACGTCTGGACTGAATACACATGTATTTCCACCCTCGAAATAAAAGAAATTCATAGCTTAGTGTTTTTACAAATCATAAGTCATTTAACATGGGACACTGAAGAAATTTTCTTGAAGTATCTTAGCTAGCATTATTTTCACAGTACCTTTCTCCGAATCAAAAGTATAGATGGTGACATCTTTTGAGAAGCGGACTCTTCTGACGCCCTCCCTCACTGATTCGAGAGAATCATCCTCCTCATCACAGCACCCTGAGAAAAGCATGACACTATAGAGAACTGTAGATGTGTTGTTGGCAGAAGAACACAGGGAAATTAGCGATAATTTATTCACAGCTACCCAGAAGACCCTCCTGAAGCTAAAGTAGACTTAGGAAGATCGTGCAGTTTGGTGTGCACATAAAACACCCACGAGACAGGATTTTGAGGGCCAATATCTTAATTTAATTGAGACACTAGAGAAACACAGCCAAGCACAGTGACCATGTCCAGTCCCCTAGTTTCTAAATGTATTTAGAAGCTTCGTCTCCCAAGGAAACTCATGCAGACACCTTGGGGCCGTAGTGCACTCTTCTGTGATGAGAAAAAGTTACCAAGGCCTACCTATAACTATTAACTGATGAGGCTAAAAGTGATTGAACAGAGGTAAAGCTTCAGAAAAAGAAGTGACCGCTTCCAAGTCATTACTCCTTAAGTGCCCAATCATTGTGTGACTGCAAGTTCAAGCTAGATGTTTGGTAGTGGTTCCATCTAGAGAGTGGACTTGGATGACTCCACAGCATTAGAAGGTGGTAGGTTCCTTTTCATTGTTTCCATAGTGATGATGCTTTCTATCTCATGGAGAGTATCTGTTGTCATCTCCTGGAGTGCCCACAACAACCCTACAGCTGGAGAGGTAAAGCAGGTGCTGAGACCCATACTTTACAGTGAAGATCACAGAAATTTGGAGAGATTAATCAACTTGCCCAGAGTCACAAGAGTGACCAGCGATGGGTTTGGGGTATGAACATGTTTGGTGTCTTGAGGACAGAGTCCCAGAACCCCTCTGAAACCTGACTCCATTCTCGGCATGCCTGAAACAAACCCTCTTCTCACTGTCTCTCTGAAATGCTACTGCCCTAGGTTACTGTGCGATAGAGATAATGCCCTGGAAGAGGAGGCTGAGCTACTAGGAGTCCAATTTTGCCACAGTTTCCAGCTCTTCCCTTTCTGTCTCTGACCCCACATATGACACTTCCCCCCGATCACAGCCCCTCAGAGGAATAGGGACGTCCCAACCTGTGGTTTTCCTCCCGCAGCGTCAGCCCACAGTCAGCTGTCTCACTCTGAGACTTCTCCATTGCAGAGGACTCTCCTGGGTCACAAGTGGTCTGGGTGACTCTCAAGTCAACTCAGAGCATTCTGGACCAACTGCCTGCCATACGACAACATTCTAAATCTTAGCAACCCTGGAGTTGATACCAATGACCTGAGGATGTGGTGCTTTAGGCATTCAATGATTTAAGTCTGAAAGCTCCACTGTCTGTTGACTATTGCTCGGAGCAACAGTCTGAGTAGCTTGAGGTAAGACCTGGCTGAAAGCGGACTCTGGTTGTTCCAGCACTGAGTGTGCACCTTCCCCGCCCAAGTCCGTCTTCAACAAAATTCAGAGTCTACTACTACGTCCTCCAACTCTAGATCATTCGGTGGCAGTGGACAGAGCCCCATGTCCTCTGACAGGGGTCTCTCCTTAGACAGCCTATGATCCCACACCAGGACCCTTGAGGAGAACAATCAAGCCCTCCTAATCTAAGTCACCCAGTGTTCATTCCACCTATTCGAAGGCTCTGTCCCATCTCACAGCTTTCCCAAACAGCACCCACATTCCCAGTGATCCTGTCCACATCCCCCCATGGACATGCCCCATGACATCCCAGCTTTGCTCCATTCTAAGAGCTCTGCATTTAGACTGCTGATGTTTGGCACCTATTATCACATCCACATTCTGAGCAGTTGACCTGCAATTCCCCTTTCCTGTCATGTCTACTGCTGAGGTGGGCTCTCAACCACTGTGAATCCATGGAAAAATACTCCCCACCTGAAGTAGTGTGGGAGGGCTCCCTCTGGATCTGTTCTCTGCACGAGTGGGGACAAAGTGTTTACTAGGGAATCTTACATTGCTCTATATTGAGGAAAATTGTTAAGGCCGTTCACTTGAGAGAAGAATCCTAAATATCAATCAAGTTCTACTACAATCCTATAAAGACACTTACAAGCCTGGAGTCAAAATGGGAGAGGCGGCAATGGTTTTACAAGATGACGAACAGATTTTCGGTAGTTTACCCAGCCCTTTTGAAGGAGCAGCATTCACAATATCAATATGAACGTACCTCTACAACAAATGAAGTTTCCCATCTCAAGGTCTCGAGCAGTGAGTCTCTGAGTACTTCTCGCCTCCTCTCTCTCAACTCACAGAGTGACAGTTGCAACGAGCAGTGAGTCTCTGAGTACTCCTCGCCTCCTCTCTCTCAACTCACAGAGTGACAGTTGCAACGGAAGGCAAGAAGCGCATCATCACATTACCACGGTGACGGTCATGTCACAGAACTTTCAGAATGAGCGCACGCTGCACATTCTGGGTCCAACTGCTGCTTTCGAGACACTTGTGTGTTTACATGGGCAAGAGCAGCAGTTAAGAGAATTAAAACAGAAAATATATTTTCTTTCAAAAATGAACACTAGGCTCCCAAATTGTTATTCTCTTTCTGAAAAACATGATATGTGAGAGAAAACAACTTGCCCACGCAAACAGAGTTAATAATGAAAATTTCAGGGTGAACATGTCAAATCGAACACATTGACCATATGAAGTTGTTCCATTCTTGGTTACATTATGATCCGCACCCATTTCCGCTACTCCTGAGTCACCAGACTTTTCTACAAAACAACTGAAAAAGTGTTCCACATCAATTCAAAAGCAACATTAGTAGAAATCAGATTTCGAAAGTTGTATTTTTCTCCAAGCATATAACTATGTTATATAAATTCTCTTATTCTCTAAACCTATATTCTTTATCTACATACTTATATAAAACTCGATGCTGAATTATTTCTCAGTCTCTGTGAATTCATTGGACAATTTCATGTCATTATGTATATTCAAGACTGGCTCTTCACTGAAAAAATAACAAAAAGAATCACTGTATTTTTTTAATAGTGGGTTGGGCGATAATACATAATCAGTGATTTTGTAAATAAAATTGTAGATGACCCAAAACTCTAGATAGAATTCATTGTGTGTTCTGGCTCATATGTGGACCAGTCACACTCATTCTTATTTTGTTTTATTTTAGTTTTTTATTAAGTTTATTGGGGTAACATTGGTTAATACAATTATATACTTTTCAGTTGTATATTATCATTTGACATGTATATATTCTCTTGTGTGTTTACCACCCAAAGTCCAGTTTCCTTCAGCTACCATATATATGATCCCCTTTACCCACTTCACCTTCCCTCTACCCTCCTCTATTTAACTACCTTTGCCCCGTCAAACTTCCCCCTCCTCCCCCAACCCCTACACTTTGGTAACACTAGTCCATTGTCTATCTCCATGAGTGTCTGCTTGTTTGCCCTGTTCATTTGTTGCTTTTAGATTTATATCTCACATATAAGTGATGTCATTGTGATTTTCAACGTTTTCTGTCTGGCTATTTCACTTAGCATGATTATCTCGAGGTCTATCCATATTGTCACAAATGGCAGTATTTAATCTCTTCTTATGGATGAGGAAAATATTTCATTGTATATATGTACCACAGCTTCTTTAGCCAATCATCTATCATAGGAAAATATTTCATTGTATTTATGTACCACAGCTTCTTTAGCCAATCATCTATCTTTAGCCAATCATCTGTCGTAGGATAATCATCTATGTACTGACCACTGTGAATGATGCTGCTATGAACATCAGTATGCAAATATCTTTTTGGATAAGGATTTTCAAGTCTTCGTGGTAAATACCCTGTAGAGGGATGGCTGGATCATATGACAGATCAATTCTTCGTTTTTGTTTTTGTTTTTGTTTTTTTTTTTTTTTGCGGAAATTCCATACTGTTTTCTATAGTGGCTGTACCAACTTGCAGTGCCACCAGCACTGTATGAGGGTTTCTTTTTTTCTGCATTCTCTCCAACATTTGTTATTATCTTCCCTGTTGATTATAGCTATTCTAACAGGTGTGAGGTGATGTCTCATTGTAGTTTTAATTTGCACTTCCGTAATAGCTAGCGATGTTGAGCATCTTTTCACATACTTGTTGGCTATTTGTATGTCCTCTAGGGAGAAGTGTCTGTTCAGGTCCCTTGCCCATGTTTTGAAAGGATAGCTTGTTTTTTTGTTGTTGTTCTTGAGTAGTACGAGTTCTTTGTATATTTTGGATATTAGGCCTTTATCGGAGGCAAAGCTTGCAAATATATTTTCCCAATCGGATGCCTTGTTCTTTACCTTGTTGACGGTTTCTTTTGTTGAGCAGAAGCTTTTTAGTTCGATGTCGTCCCATTCGTTTATTTTTGCTTTTGCCTGCCTTGCTTTTGAGGTCAAATTCATAAAATCCTCTTTACGTCCAAGGTCCTTGAGCTTAGTTCCTATGTTTCTACTATGCATTTTACTATTTCAGGTCTTACATTCAGACCCCATTTGGAGAACAGTATAAAGCAGAGGACTTCCTCTCTGCTATCCCCTCCCTGTGTGTTCATGGTCAATGGAGAATCAATGTGGAAATATAGGAAAAGCCTATAGAGACATGTGAGGGTGTCAGTGTTATCTGGTGGTTCATAATAAATGTCAAAAGAAATACAGAAATTTACCCGTTCTTAAGTCCAGAGACCAAAGCTAGAAGGGTATTGAAGAGAGAAAGAAGCACAATGCGATTTTTAAATATGTTCTATAGCACTTTTCGAAATTTCTACAAGGCTGTTATTCCTGCTGCTCTTTGTGTGTGTTTATAGACATACATGCATACATAAATATATACATACATACATACACACAAACACATACATGTGTTTAGAACTTTCCATTCAAATTGGTGGCCTGAAACACTGGCATTATTTTGCTGGTCGTCATGGGTTGGCATTCCGACGAGGGGCAGCGGGCTGGCACTTTTCTGCTCTGTGATGTTGAGTCTTAGCAGAGAAGTCCCACATGCAGGAAGAATGGACTAGCAGGCATTGGGAGGCTCTGGAAGTGACTCAATCCCATGTCTGCAGCTAGACCTGGATGTGGCTGGAGGATACACATGAGACATGCCAGTGTGGCCTGGCTGTCCTCACAGCAAGGCACTCTCAAATCATCCAGATCTGGTACTGGGTGGCTGACAGCTCACAGGGCAGTGACCTGAGTGTTCAGGCGGATGCTCATGGCCACGTCAAGCATGACCATACACGGACACATTGTTGTTTCCAAGGCATCTCTCAACGACAAGAAACATTAGTGGCACTTCTGGTTTATAAGGAGGGGCCAAGACCCCAAATCTACTTGGGAAAATTATTGAAGAAATCGCAAACATGTTTGAATCTTTCCCATGTATAAACTAGTTTTAAAATACTCACTAGCAGATGTAGCCCTCCAAACAATGGGTACAAGAAATGGCACCTTTTCCCCACAGCCAAGTGTACTAAAGATGTGGAGTCGACTTCTGTCTCCACCACCATGACCTGTTTGACAAGTCAACAAAACCACTTAGGAAAGCTTACCAGAGAGTTTTGCAATGTCAAATATAGGCCTACACTGATGCAG
>NW_011920303.1:0-2250 GCF_000151845.1 Pteropus vampyrus
TCACTGGGTCTGCTATTCGTGCGGGTCCCCACAGGAGCGAACATGGGGAGCTTGGCGCTTCAGGGGGAGACGTCCCTTTCCCCGCTCCTGGGCCCCTCTTTCCCAGACCCCGGCTGCCCAAGGCGAAGCGGCCGAGCAGGTTTGTTCCGGAGCCGCCGGGACTGGGGCGAGGGGTGAGGAGGAAGCGGGGACGGGGTCGGGGTTGGGGGGTGGCTGGCGGCGCCTCCCACGTCCGGGGGGGCGGTCCTGCGAGCCTTGGGGGTCCCCGCGAGCAGAGCGCGTGTGGGTGGGGGCGCTGAAGCGCGCGGCTCTGCTTGTTCGCGCGTTGTCGCCCGCGCCGTGTTTCTTGTCCCCGGTGCCTGCTCGGTGCCATCCCAGTGAGTTTGATTGAAACCGCTGCGAGGTGTCGAGCAGGAAATGCGGCGTGCAAGGCGGGAGGGCTGAGGAAGGGGACCCGGATTGGGGACCTGGAGGAGCCTGGGAGGGCGGCGGGCTGTCACCACCTCGCGGCGCTGCTGGGGGACTGCTATTTTGAAATCGGGCAGCCGGCTCCTCCAGGGCGCAGGATGCAGGGGTCAAGTGTCACTTCCTCTGGCAGTCAATCTTCAATATTCCTTGTAATGTTTCTAAATGGACGAATTCATTACGCGGGCGCAGTGAATGGGGAGAGGCCGCAGCGCGCTCAGGCGACGGGTGTCCACTAATGGCCCGTTTTGCACAGCGGACTGCGCTCTGGCTCCGTGGAACGGGAGGACGCGCCTAATCGATATTGTTGACTTCCCGGCCACCGCAGGCGTAAAGGTCGCTTAGGGAAGGTGGGAGCGTGCAGGCACCCCTGAGTCCTGACTGTCTCCCTGCTCCCCGTGGCCAGCTTCCCCTGCTGCCCAGTGGAGACGCGGGTCTGGTCCGGAGACTCAGCACGCATCCCGCGCACGCGCCACGCGCCCACGCCTGGCGTCCATCCGTGGGCAGCAAACGCAGCACGGTTGGGCCAAATCTCACAGCCGCGTTATGGGGGGGTGTCGCTCTTTAAAATACAGGGGTCTTCTACCTAAGGGGTGGGGGGACGGGGATGGACAGCTAAGAGGTATGGTGGCTGCGTACCTGCCCCACTGTTTTTAAGAGGAAGCATTAAGTAAAATTAGAAGGGTAATCCCCGCCCCCCCCCCCCCGCCCCCCGCCTGTCCCCTCTGTCAACAACCCCACCAGGACGGGCTGGGATGGGAGTGGGGCGGGCAGCCTGCAGATCCTGGGAGCACATTTACAGGGATCCAGGAAGCTCAATGCCCAGAGAGGGACACCGCCTCTCCAGGTAGCAAGAGGGCTTCCCAGGGGTGGTCCCGAAGCTCAGAGACGGGGGAAGGTGGGAAATACACCCCCACGTTTGTCCTGGTAGGTTTCAGATGGTGTTGGCTGTAGGTTACACAGCTGAACGAACTACTAAATCCGTGAGTTTGCTGAAAGGACGTGGCATGCCCCTAGAAGCTCCTCCATCGCTGCCCACCTTGGGGACCAGAAAGCTGTGCCTCTCTTTCCTGTCCTTCTCAGGGTACCCACAGAAAGGAGGAGGCGGGCGGGAGGGTTCACGGAGTCGGAGTCGGGCTGCCAGGGGACATCAGCTGGCTGCGTTGGACCCAGTAAGACGTGTGTAGCTCTGGTTACATGTGGCCGCCGTCCACACACGTGTTTCCTGCAGGAGATGCGTGGATGCTGTCAAGGGGCCGGCTTCACACACAGCCTGCTTGGCTGGCAACGGGTGTATGTGGTTCAGGTCGCTGGAGGAGGGGCAGTGGGCATCCGCTTATGGGAGTTAACACCAAGTTCAGGGGAAGAAAGGGTCCTTCTTGGTGTCCGGTCCACGAGAAGCGGAAGGGAGCTTCCGTTGTCTTGAGCTGGCGGCTGCTGGCGACCCCAGTGCAGGTAGGAGGCATCTTTGCTTCCTGCGGGTGCGAGAGGGCAAAGCGGAGGGGCAGTGACGGGCAGACTGGTCAAGACACAATTAGTACTTGGTGGTTGTGGCTGTTACGTGTTTATCTCCCCAAGCTTTGGATGTGTTTATCCCCCCCGAAGCATGCTCTTAGAAAGGTGAGACGCAGGGCCGTCTGGAATACCGGTGTTTATAAGGGATCCCGTCTTGGTTTCCGGTCAGATGGTTCATTTTCGCCATCATATGAGCAGCTTAATTGGAGCACAGTGTTTTAAACTGTTTGCGATTTGATTTAGCTGGGATGTACCAGAGAAGACAGGGTT
>NW_011920304.1:0-912 GCF_000151845.1 Pteropus vampyrus
CACTACTTTAGACCATTTTACTTATTTTTGATTCCAGCCACTAATATTTCCACATGGGCTACAGTGATTCACTGAACTTCCAAAATTTATTTATCTTATCAAGCTCTAACAGTTGAGAATGTAGTGTTTACATTCTCAGGCTGAGGGGCTCTCTGGGAACAGGTCTGTGGAGTTTGATTTAAGTTCTGTGGTCTCGTGCCATTATGAGAACAACAATCTTGCTTATTTTTTTCTTTTTAATTGAGATATAATTAACATATGACGTTATATTAGTTTCAAGTGTACACCATAATAATTTGATATTTCTATATATTGTGAAACAATCCCCACAGTAAGTTGTTTCTTTTATCACCATACATAGCTACAAATGTTTCTTTCTTTTGATGAGACTTTTTAAGATCTACTCTCTTAGCAACTTTCAAATATACAATATGATATTATTAACTATAGTCACCATGCTGTATGTACATCTCATGATTTTTTTTTTACTTTATTATTGGAAATGTGTACCTTTGACCACTCACATCTATTTTGCCTAGCACCGCACCTCCACCCTATATTTGGCAACCACCTATCTGTTCTCTGTATCTATTAGTTCATTTTTTTCATTCTGTTTTTGTATTTTTTAGATTCCACATATAAGTGAGATTATATGTATTTGTCTTTCTATATCTAGCTTATTTCACTTAACATATGCCCTCAATGTCCATCCATGCTGTCACAAATGGCAAAATTTCATTTTTTTCCTTTCTTCTTCCTCTTCTTCTCTTATGCTTCCCCTTTTCTCCTCCTTCTTCTTCTTCTTCTTCTTCTTCTTCTTCTTCTTCTTCTTCTTCTTCTTCGTCATCATCTTCTTCTTCGTCTTCTCATCGTCTACTTCATGCTCGTCACCTTCTCCTTCTCCTCCTCCTC
>NW_011920305.1:0-1250 GCF_000151845.1 Pteropus vampyrus
TCTTTCCCAGAGCCGCGCCCCCTGGTGGCGGCGGGGGCCGGCGCCCCATCTCAGGCCTCTAACCCCCCCCATCTTGGACATTGACCACTGTTAGTAGGGGCCCCCAAACTTGTTTTTGCTCAGAGTCAAAAACGGGGGCGCCTCCGAGGGGCAGGAATTTCCCCGCGGGGAACAGGAGCCCAGGCCAGGATGGAGGGGGCGGGAGGGAGAGGCCCTGAGAGGTCCCCCTGTTTGGTGGCTGGCACTGAAGTCGGAGGTGGGGAAGGGCCTGTCCCTGGTCCCTGGCGTGGGTGACCAGGGGAAGCCCAGGATGCTGCCAGGCTTTTCTAGCCAGGCCTCAGGCCCCGCCTCTTCACGGGGCACATGACTCCCCAACTCTGGCTGAAGGGTGGGCACACTCAGCGGGTCCCCTGCCAGCAGACTGGGACAAGATCCTGCTTCCGTCTGCCACCTCGGGGACATGTCAGCCAGACGGGTGGAGTGAGCCAGCAAGGCTCCCTGCTGGGCTTGTGACCACCTGGTGCTGGTGGCCTCATTGGGGCGGGGATCCAGGGGGGGTCCTGGACACCAAGTGGGCTTCTTCACGCTCCTGGCTGGTGTCCACTCTTTTCTCAGCTCGGAACCAACTCATCTGGAGGGGGAAAGCAGAGGGAGGGATGAGGGCGGGCAAGGAAACGCGTGTGCACACTCAGACACACCCGTGTGCCACACACGCTCACACACAACTGCACACACACCACCAAACACACATCCTGGGTCTCCTGGAAGTCCAGCCCCCATGCACCCCCAAGCTGTCCTCCAGGGTGTCCTGGGGACACAGGGCAGGGACACTAGGCCCTGTTAGGGTCTTCTGGGGGAGGGCCACCAGCTCTCTGGGACCCTGCACCCCTATCCCCTTAGCCACATGTGGGCAAGCCCATGGGGCCAAGTGTCCATGCAGTGTCCTAGCCTCACCCAGACCGCCCCAACCCCCACTTCCAGACCAGGCCCGGAGCCCCCACCTGTGGGACCAGCTGGAGCTGTGGTGAGCAGCACCTCCTGCGCCAGACCAGCACACCAAGGATGAAGAGGGTGGTGAGGACGAGGACCAGGGTCACCTGGAGCTGGCTCTGGAACTGGCCCTGGGGTTGGCTGTGGGTTTGGGCCTCGAGCGGGTCGTGGAGTGTCCCCAGGGCTGCAGGAAGCAGGCAGCCCATTACCACAACGCTAGTGCGGCCCCCAGGAAGCCCAGAGAGGGACAGCACAGCACC
>NW_011920306.1:0-2434 GCF_000151845.1 Pteropus vampyrus
CCTCACATAGCTCCTCGACTCCCCTCCCCAGCACACAGCTGCTGCCTGTGAACCCCCACCTGCCCCTGTACCCCGCCCCCAGTCACGGGGGTCGGGCTGGGGGTGGGGGGCAGCTCTGCCCAGCGGGGTCCCGGGCGGCTGCCCACTGTGCTGACCGCTGTTGGCTTCCTCCTCTTCCCCATCCCAGTGTCCCTTCTCTGCCGCTTCCTGGGGTCACCTTCCGGACACACCACCTGGCCTTGAATGCTGGTCTCCTTTTGTTCCTGGAGGAACCTGCCATGAGCATGAGTGCTCTGTGCTTGTACACACATGTCGTGTTTTACGTCTGGATCCAGCGGCACCACGAACGGCCTGTGACCTTGAGCAAGTTACTTCCCTTCTCTGTGCCTCAATTTTCTGCACGGAAAAACGGGAATAACGATATTACCTGCCACTTGGGGCCGTATCAGTTTGCTGGGGCTGCCATCACAAAGTACCCCCGACTGAGCAGCTTAAACAAAATCATGTATTTTCTCACAGTCCCGGAGGCTGGAAGTCTGAGATCAAGGTCAGCGAAGCTGGTTTCTCCTGAGGCCTTTCTCCTCGGCTTGTAGGTAGGCTGGCTGTCTTCTCCTTGTGTCCCCACATGGTCCTCCTTCTGTATGCGTCTGTGTCCTAATTGCTTCTTGTCATATAAGGACACCAGTCATATGAGATTAGGGCCCATCTGACCTCGTTTACCTTCATCAGCTATTTGAAGACCCTGTCTTCAAACATAGTCACAGTCTGAGGTCCCGCGCTTCGGACCTCAACATGTGACTTCAGAGGACACAACTCAGCCCGTGACAAGGACTAAACAAACA
Organism: Pteropus vampyrus; assembly: GCF_000151845.1. NCBI lineage: Eukaryota > Metazoa > Chordata > Mammalia > Chiroptera > Pteropodidae > Pteropus > Pteropus vampyrus. The sequence goes on from NW_011920306.1 coordinate 843, forward strand.
AGTTAAGGGCTTAGTACCTGGCACATAGTAAGGGGTATAATTTCTTAAATAAAAAGTAAAAATTTCTGGAAGAGTATAGGAAACTGCTAACAGTATTACCTCTGGAAGAAGGACCAGGGCAAGGAGACCCTGATTTTGCATCCTGTGTATTTATTGTCTTAATTTTTTAACAATAAGAGTAATAGTAACCCTTTCAGAGCACCTGCCCCATGCCTGGCACTAGTTGGGGGGTTCTCGGAAGGGGCTTTTCCCCTTCCCCTCCTGGGGAGGGTGGGGGGATGGGGGGCGTAAGACCTGAGTCCCAGGGAGGGGAGGAGAGTGCAGCCTCCTCCCCCATTTCTGTGCAACCTTTGTCTCAGTTCTGACCCCTGACGGAGGACCAGCCTCCTAGTCAAGCCCCGGGGCCCCACGAAGGGGTTGGGCTTCAGGCCAACTGCTCAGCCCTGCCCCGCCCCCAGGCCTGGGCCCCTTCTCCAGGCCTCCTTCTGCCTGGAGAGGCGCCATCTGTTCCCTTCCCCTTCCGCTGCCCCAGGGGTCTCAGAGCCCCTCCCCCACCTTGCTGCCCACAGCCCAGGAAGGCCAGGAACCCAACTCCTCATTGTTCAAATGGAGGAAATTGAGGCCAGTGTCCCCAGGGAGTCCAGACAGGCTGTGGGGGACCCTTTGTAGCTGCAACTACCTTATACCTCAGTGTGGTTTCTGAGCCCTTAAGGTCACGGGAGGTCGCCTCTCATCAGTCCTAATTGTGGCAGAGGCTTCTCCGGCCTTGGAGGAAGTGGGGCCCAACCAGGTCTGGGGTGTCCTCCATCGAGGTCTCCCCAGAAATGAACAGAGGAGGAGCCTGAGCTGGGAGGGCAGGCAACCTGGAAGGGATGTCCCATGGAAACACTCCTGGGACACTCACTGGCCTCACCCACTGCTGGGACCCGCCTGGGTCCTCCCGGGGCTGGCAACAGCTCCACAGCCCGCCAGCAGTCCCAACGAGCGACCCAAGAGCCAGGCCTGCAGACATCCCAGCAGACAGAAGTGGGGAGGCCAGGGCGAGCTTTGGTTTGCTCCGGCCGTGCCACACACAGGGACGAAGCCCGCCCCCGAGCCTCCTGCCTCTGGCATTCCTGCCCTGATGGGGAAGGCCACGGGAGGAGAGGGAGCTTCCTCTCCTGTCTTTTTCCTTCCTTACAAGCTTAATTGAGTATTTTCCCTTCAATTGGGATCTTCTGGGATCTGACGAGTAACAACCCTGATGAGTAACCTGGAGCCTGAGCTGCACCTGCCCAGTCACTGGGCACCCGCTCCGCCTCGGTTTCCTCATCTGATCAAAGGCAGGCCAGACTCCTGCTCGCCCTCTGTGGTGGCCGTTGTGGACCCACCCTCCAAGTTGTGGGGTCTCCACTGGCCTCCGAGGGGCTGGAGGTGCGGAGGAGCCATACCAGTCAGGGTCTGGAGAAGGGTTTGAACCCTGTGTGCCGAGTCCTGCAGGCTGGTGAGCAGTCGGCGTCAGCTCACTGCTGGGAAGTGGTCTGTGTGCACATGTGTGCACATATGCATGTCTCAATGTGCACGTGTGTTATATGTTCACGTGACTACCTATC
>NW_011920307.1:0-1359 GCF_000151845.1 Pteropus vampyrus
CCATGCTCATGCTACCTCCTCTTCATCGTTCGAGTGAGCTCAAGCATCTACCCCGGAACCTGACGGACTCTGTGGACTCAGGCGTTTGCCGGACACCTCTGAGGAGTGGATCACGTCCCAGTGACATCAGCCCCTCCAGGGGAGAGCCGGGGACAAGCCCACTTGCTCACCACTCAGGCCTCTGCATGTCTCATTTGGCAAGAGCTCAGTCTGCCCAACAGGTAGGGAATCCTACCCCACCCAGTACTGTGTGAGCCGGAAACGGGGGGCCCATTGTGCCCCAGAGGCTGGGAGGCATCAGAGGGTCCAGGTAAGAGCCCACTCTGGAGCCAAGCAAACCCAGTTCTGTCTGCTGCTTCTTAGCTGTGTGACCTCGGGCACAGGGCTCCACCTCTCTGGACCATAAACCCACCCATCCGTAGGATGGAAGCTGGGTCAGGCCCAAAACTGCATTTGAGGGACCAGGGCCTCCACTGCCACGTCCACGGGGCTGCAGCTGCCTACTAGGAGCCCAGCCCAGAGGGTGGCCTTCGGGAGGAAGGCGTCCCCCCACTGACTGGGCTCCCGTCCAGCTATATCCAGAAGCTGGGGTCCGACTTCCCATCCAGGGAGACGAGACCCCCACAGGGTCCCTCCAGTGGGGCCTCTGACTGCCAAGAACCAACTGCCTTCTTCGCCTTTGGCGGGGATGCCAGAAGGAAGAGTCGCCGCCTGGGGGAGAATCTGAGGAGGGAGCGAGGGGCGCTCACTTCTGGCGCGTAGGCCTAGGAAATGGCCAGGCCAATTGTTCCAGGCGGGAGCCTTGAGGGGTGGGTTCACTCGAAGGCAGGGGGCTTCCCGGGGGATCCAGGCTGGGGTCTCCAGGCTTGCGCTGAGGCCGCCCTCGGACCTCCACAGAGCATCGTGCACCGGCCTGGGGACGCGCGGCCGGCGCAGGGCGGGGTGCCTGGCGGGCCGCCATCCGCGCCACGCCGTCCCGGGGCCGCGGCGCGAGGAGGGAGGCTGCCTACTGGGGAGGCTGAGGGCCAGGGCACTGGGCCCAAGGGTGGTGTGAGGGGATCTTCAGCAGGGGGGGACCCACAGAGAGCCGATTCCCCTCCCCCGCCCGCCGCATCTGGTTTTCCCATCTGCAGAGACTAGCAGGACAAAGGGGGTGAGGGAGGGCCCTATGGAGGAGCCCGCCCCCCTGCTCACAAAGGCCGCGGCCTCCAACGAGGGCAGACGCGGGAGGAGGGGCTGGGGGGAAGGGCAGACACCCGGGAGCCCCCTCCCCAGCAGAGACCGACCCCTCCCGGCAGCGAGAGGGGTGAGAGAAAGGCCCAGAGGGCGGGGAGGTGGAAGCGCACCCCACTGAGATCA
>NW_011920308.1:0-1576 GCF_000151845.1 Pteropus vampyrus
AGGACAGAGAAAGACTCATGGACATGGACAATAGATTAGTAGCTACCAGAAGTTGCGGGGAGGTAGGAGGTAGATGGAGTAAAAGGGGTCAAATATGTGGTGACAGAAAGAAACCTAACTCCGGGAGATAAACACACAATGCAATATATATATACCTTACTGTTAAATTGTGTACATGAAATTTGCTGGATTTTGTTAACCAGTCACCCTAAAAAAATAAAATAAAATAAAATAAAATAAAATAAAATAAAATAAAATAAAATAAAATAAAATAAAATAAAATAAAATAAAATAAAATAAAATAAAATAAAATAAAAAATTATAGTGATCAAGTCAGTATGATATTGGTGAAAGATCAAGAAGATCAATGGAGCAGAATAGAGAACCCAGAAATACATCCACACAAACAAAGTCAACTAATCTTTGCAAGTCAATGAAAAAAGTCTTTTCGATGAGTGGTATTAGAACAACTGGCCAACCACAGGGAAAAAATCTAGACATAGAGCTTACAATTTCCACAAAAATTGACTCAAAATGATTGTAGACCTAAATGGAAAGTGCAAAACTATAAAACTCTTAGAATATAACATAGAAGAAAATTTAAAATGACCAATTTTTGTTAATTATAATGTTAGCCAGACCTATTGGTGATCATTTTTTAGTTACAACACTGAAAGCATGGTATATGAAATAAATAAAAAAATCTTAATAAGTCAAACTTCATTTAAATTAAAAACTTTAACTCTGTGACAGACACTAGTAAAAGAATGAAAAGACAAGTCGCAGACTGAAGTATTCACTAAATGCATATTTGATAAATATCTTATATCCAAAATATGCACAGCTTTCTTAAAACTCAATAATAAGAAAACAAACAACCCAATTAAATATTGGGCAAAAGATCTAAACAGACATCTTACCAAAAAAGACTTACAGATGGTACATAATCATATGAAAAAAATGCTCATATGAAAAAATGCTCAACATCATACTTCACTAGGGAATTACAAATTAAAATAACAATTAGGTACCACAATGAGATACTACACTACCCACCTATTAGACTGACTAAAATCCAAAACACTGATAGAACCTAATGCTGATGAGGATGTGGAACAATAGAAACTGTAATTCATTGCTGATGAGAATGTAAAATGGTACACTTTAGAAGATATTTTGTTAATTTCTTACAAAGCTAAACATAGGCTTACCACACTATACATCAATTGTGGTTCTATGTTAGCTGGTGAGTTACAAACATGTTTGCACAGAAACTTTCACACAAATATTTACAGTATCCTCATTCGTAACTGCTGAAACTTGGAAACAACCAAGATGTTCTTCAATACATGAATTAATACACAAACTCTGCTACATTTGACATGGTATACACATTCCATGCAATGGAATGTTATTCAGCAACATATAGAAATGAGCTATCCAGCCACAAAAAGACATGGAGGAATCTTAAATGTATATTGCTAATAGTATTCCTTGAGAGCAGGCCTTTGTTAAGAACAGAATATTCTGGGCATATTTGCCCCCTCTGTTTACTTATCCCCTTTCCCTGCAGGTG
>NW_011920309.1:0-2319 GCF_000151845.1 Pteropus vampyrus
TCGGAAACGGCTCTTGCTGAGGAAGCCCTGCAGAGCACCCAGGGACTGGGTCCCGCTCTGCCAAAGGAAGTCTGGCTTCGCGTGTCCCTCGAACCCGGGACCTTCGAAGCACGCGCCCGTGACTGTCACATTCATCTCTTCACACGCAAAGCCATACCCTAGGATTGCCACGCCCCGTGGGTCCCTCTAGGTCATGTGATTCCGGTTTGACTTCTCATCCCTCTGAACCTGCCTTTTCTTGTCACTTTCTTCCTCCGTCGGTCCCTTCAAAGCTGTTGTAATTTGTACTGAAGTCAAAACGTCTCCCCAGACCACCTGGCTACCGTATATTGCAATAAAATTACTTCTTATATTTGCAGAAATTCTTTTGGCGTAATTTTCTTTTTTCTTCTTAATCTATATAATTGGACACGTCGATGAATAGAAAGCAGAAACAGCAAACAGAAAACCCGTGGTAAAGATCCTAGGACATTGGGCCCTCGAAAATACAACGTCAAATGACACGTTGTACATTTGCGACAAATCAATACACGTGTTCATGAGTTTCAACTGTAACGCCCAGGAAAGGGTGTTTCAAAATATTTTAAAGCTGTGTAACAGAAGAATAATTGTAAGTTTTTCAATAAATCAAGTTTCCTGTTTCCACAGTAAGTGCATGTGATTGGCTGTCTTCTTACACATGACCAGAGCCTTCCCTGCATCACCCCCAGGGGTGAACCCAGTCGCAGGCCAGTAGAAGCTCCCGTCCTGGCCATGGTCACAGCAAGAGGAGGGGGCGCTGCCCAGGCCACCCGCCTGCAGACAGAGCTATGCCCTGGGTGCCACTCGGACACAAGGCTTCCTGGGGGGCTTCCACAGCCCTTGGGTGTCTGGACCTTGACGGCGTGTGCAGGCCTCGCCCTCGCCCTGGGCAGTCAGCGCCTTGGGGTGGCACATCCCCGGGGCAGTCCCGCCCTGCTGTCCAAACACACATCAGGGTCACACATCCCGGCCCCTTGGGCTGGGTTGGGCGTGCGACCCATCCTGGCCAATGACCCTGAGTGGAAGTCACGCATGGATCTTCCCGTCTGGTAGTGGTTCCCTTCTGCATGTCACCGGCCACGTTCCACAGAGCGGCCGCACCCCCAGCAGGTTCCCGGAGGAAGTCCCTGGCCAACCTGGGACTGTAGCACAAGCGAGAAAGACATCTGTCTTCCTTGAAGCCAGTGTTGTCGGAAGCTGTCCAGCCGCAGAACCCAAGCCGGTGCTTGTCGGACGGACTCCGGTCCTCAGCTTGGCGGCCACAGCGCTGTCTCACTGGAGCTGCAAAGCCCTGGGCGCCACCCGCTGCAGATGCGCGGAGTCGGTCCCCTAGGGGAGGCCCGTCCTCTGTGGTTGGATAAGGCCTCCTGGTGACTCAGTGTGTGCTCAGAGCTGACGTCCACTGACCTAGGCCATCCTGAAGGAGAGCGACCACGCAGCCAAGGGCAGGGAACTGCCTTCACAACAGAGGGACGTCGGCAGCGTCCCCGACATCAGGCCTGGAGGCTGGAACTCTCATCAGAGGAGGGAAGGCCCCCTGTCGCCAAAGCAACGTGTGGTCACATGGTTGTTTGCTCCCTGTGACAGCTTGCGGGCGTGTAGGTCGGGAGGGGTAGAGGGTGGCACAGGCTGGCCGCCCCGATTGCCCTTGGCCAGTGTGACATGAAAGACAGAAGCTCTGGGAAGACGGGCTGGAGCAGGATGAGAGTCCACAGCCCGACGGGTGTCCGGCCCCGGGGGGCAACCACTTCCTGGCGTCAAGTTAAACACGGAATTGAGAAACGCTTTGGGGGACCGACGAAACGCAAGCTCTGCCATCGTGGGTTGGAACAGCAGACCTATCGCTTGAAATGGCGTGGACGATGGCGGAGCCTGATAAATGGCTCAGGACGGACACTCGCGGTGTGGCTCTGCCGCCCAGGCCGGGCAGGTCTGGAGGCTGCTGCGGGAGAAGGAGACAGAGACGGACAGAGGCAGGAGCGCAGACGCCGAGGCCTGAGCCCGGCACGGGGAGCTGCAGGATCCGGCAGGTGGGGCCCAGTGCCTTTTGGAGAGGGGGGTCCTGCAGACGGAGTCCCAGCTCCCCAAAGGAGTCAGTGGCCCCCAGGCTCCAAGACAGTTCCAGGGCCCCCGGATCTGCACCGGCCACCCAGTGCCCCTTGGATGTGGCCAAAGGGGGCCTGTCACAGAAGATAGGTGCTGTGACCTCAGCATTAAAGGTCACAGACTGAACCTCGGGAAAGGGAGGGAGGGTAGTAGAGCGAGACCCTCCCGGGGGGCCCTCCATAGCCCCCCACT
>NW_011920310.1:0-2066 GCF_000151845.1 Pteropus vampyrus
AAAGTCAAAGTAGCTAAATAATAAAGGTATTTATATCTCACATAAGTCCTGCTGGTGAATTTACATCCAAGAGTGTCACTAGGAACCCACGTTCTGTCTATCTTTTTAGCCTCTGAGCCTCAGCAGGTATATTAGTTTACCTCTTGGGCCCTAGATTGCTGCAGCAGCTCCAAGTGTCACAACCATGTGCATTATTGTTCAAAGGCAAAGAAACAAACAAACAATTTTTGTCTCTTTTTTTAATAACTAAAATATATTTCCTATAAGCCCAGAAAATTTTTCCAATACCTCATTAGTAAGAATTGTGTTGCATTAGCTACCTAATGTAATCACCGGAAAGGGAGATTAGAATTATCATCATTGCTTTAAATTAATTAAGATTTGCTTCAATGGCTAGGGCTGGGAATTAACTTTTTCCTGAGGCATGTAAAAATTAACTTTTTCCTGAGGCATGGACACATAAAAAAAGTTCAAGAGGGAACTAATAAGGAAGAAGGGGAAAATGCCTTTGTATAAGCAACATCAGAGACTACTGCTATGCAAGTGTAAATCATGCCATTAATCAAAAACAACATTACAAAATAAGTCAAAAGTATAAATAGAAAAAAAAATACATGTTACATGATGCAATCATTTTCACCATGGCATATCCTAATGATCAAATTACATTTCCTGCTTTAGTTCATGTCACATTATTGAAGCATGATGGTTTAAATTGCTATGTTCAAATAAAAACTTTTTTTCCTAATCAGAACTTATCTAAATAAATTAATTGTTTCAGATGTGTGAGCCAAAACTACTTTTACTGAATTTCTCTGAGAAGTAGTCTAATAACTATCAGATGTATTCCTCCTTGGAAATATACAACAGCAGAAGCACTCTTACTTTTTAAACAATTTCAAAGAAATCTATAATTGAAAGCAATCAATTTAAACTCGCATTGTAAAAAGTAAAGTTATTATCACTGAATTTTAATGGTATTAAAAGAATTGTTTAGGTAGACCGAGCTTGACAAAATATAATTTTGACATAAGCACATATTGATAATCTATTATTCTATCAATTAAGTCTATAATATCCCTAGGTTACCAATATGATCCATTAAATTTAATGATGCTCTTGATCAGATGAAATGTTTCAAAATAGCACCTTGGTCTAACATTTTGAATACAAAGTTAATCTTTTATGTGTAGCTAGTGAAACCGAAAAAAAGTCACACGTGACTAGTGGCTATTGTATTGGAGAATGTAGGTATAAATTTTAATAAATATGCCTTTGAGATAATAGATAAATAAATAGATGATAGATGATGATAGATGATAGATAGATAGATAGATAGAAATAAATATGCCTTTGAAATGATAGATAAATAGACGATAGATAGATGATGATAGATAGATAGATAGATAGATAGATAGATAGATAGATAGATAGATAGATAGTTAGATAGATTTTTATGCCCTAAATTGTGTATATGTGTAACTTTGTTTTTTGAATGCTTTCTCTGCAGCCTCAAGATGTCCCACAGTGCCCCCGAACTCCTGGTACTGACACGTAGTACCCTACCGTATTGTACCAGGGTTGATCTGTATGACTAATGGCTTATGACAGAAGTTATAGTGTGTCATTTCTGAGATTGATTTAGACTGTGGCTTCCATCATAGATTCTTTGTCTTTCTATCCCTCTCTCTTTCAAACAGATTGTGAGGAACAGAGACCTACCAACAACTTAGTGAGCTTAGAAAACGTATACTTCAACCCTAAAGTAGTCTTAAGTTGACTGCAGACCAGGCTAACAGCTTGATTGCAACCTCTTGAGATACTTTATTTAGCCAAAACCACTCAGCTAAGCAGCTTTCATATTTATAATTCTCAGAAACTGTGAGATAAGTGTTTGTTGCTTTAAGCTGCCAAATTTTGGAACAAATTGTTATACAATAGATAAATTCAATAAGCTACCTGTTAATCTATGTGTATTTATTTTGTAATTGTGCTTAATGAATTACTTTATATAAGTTCTATTATCTTTCACAAGTTATTGCTTTGTGTCTCTAGATAGGCAAATT
>NW_011920311.1:0-1647 GCF_000151845.1 Pteropus vampyrus
CGGGCGGGCTGGCCCCAAAACAACCGTGCCCAGTCCCGCCGGCCCGGTCCCTCAGGCCTGGCCCCGGCTCTTTTCTGCCCTTGGGGTGTCTGCCACCCCACTTCTTATTGTCAGGCGGCCATTGGGGTCCTCACTCCCCTGGCTTTTACATTTCGATGTGGAATTTAGGAATTTGGAACTATTTCAGGACCCTAAAGAATGGAGTAGTAACTGCCAGCCTCCAGGGCCACGTGGCTGGGGCGGGAGGGAGGTGGACGCAGCCTCCTGCCACCATCGCATGGTCGGCTGAAGGCCAGCTGCAGCACGAACCTCACGTGCCTGACCTGGCCTGACCCCAGGCCCGAGGCTGTGGCAGGAGAGGTGCCGGAGACAGCGTGGGTGGCGGTGGGGGCGCCTCGCCTCCCCCGGCATGGAAGGCCCGCTGGGCGGCGTTCCTGGGCATGGGACCATGCGCAGTCACCAGCGCTGGCTGGAGCTGGAGCAGGCAGAGCAAATATAGCCTCGGGGACCACGAGAATCTCACATTCAAACAGCGAGGCTGCCTTCCAGCTGGCGGAAGACTCAGGAGCAGGAATTCAGCAGACCCTCGACGCGCCTCCCGGCCAGCCCAGCGTCACGGAGGTCACGCTCCGCAGGAGGAGAGAGCTGGTTCTCATCCGCCACACGCGACCTCCCGGGAAGGCGCTGTGTCTCTCCCAGCCTATTCCCCGTCGGCTGCTGGCTAGATGTAGCTACAGACTTATGCAAGCTTTGTGTACAGCGGGCCCTTTAAATCATTCACTTAAAGGCTGTATTTCATTCACATTCAGATAGTAGTTATTTGAAATAAATTTACTTTTAAATAAATCATACGATGTATGCATTACAAATCACAGTCATTACGCTCAGGGAAAATGGCAGGCACAGACTTACGAATAAATCAGGTTTTCTCCCAGCGAGTGATCGAACGATAAATCAGCATCGCTGTTCGACTCACTTTTTATCCAGAACTCCATCTACAGTAGTCAGCGTTTGCTCCGAAGGTCTCCATCCCTTTAAAGCCGCTTCGACTTGCTGGAGCAGAGCCGGCTGTCGGGGTGCTCGTCTTGAGCCCCGCGTCGCCGCGACTCCCTGCCCGGCTCATCGGCGCGTTCCCAGGAGCAGAGGGGAGTCCGCGGGCCGGCCGCCCGGTCTAGGCCCGTGAGCGAGCGTCTGCGCGTGCTCTTCCCCTTCCCTTCTGTTTCTGGGGGCTCGTGCGAATGCCTCGGATCACAGAGCGCAGGTCCGGGTTTACCTTACAAGGAAAACAGTCTAGAAAGAAACAAATGGCAATTGTCAGTATAAATAATTAAGAAAATTGATTAACAGGCAAAAGCGTTCTTCCTGAACGAAATTTAAAAGAATGTTTCTAATACCTGTTTCGCTGTGTTACAATAGTAAAAGGAAACTTCAAGAAAATTAACTGTTATTTTCTATATGATTTAAAACAGAGAGAGTTGGAGAGAGAGAAAGAGACAGAGAGAAAAGGAGAGAGACAGAGACAGAGACAGACAGACAGACTGACAGAGACAGAGAGAGTGCGTGAGCCAGGCCCTAAGCCACTGGGCTCCCAGGCGGCCCCAAGTGGCCAGCAGCACCTGGAAACCTGCCAGGAATGCGGATTCTCAC
>NW_011920312.1:0-1384 GCF_000151845.1 Pteropus vampyrus
TCATAATTTTGTTTTTCAGTGCTGCCTGAAGGGGAAGCGGCAGGTCCCGAGCTGCAGCCAGGCTGAGGAGGAGGAGGGGCGGCGGGGCGGGAGGAAGCGCGGCGGGCCCCCGAGGCGGCGCGCGTCTGCGTGTTTTCCCCATCACCTGGGGACCCGAGCCAACGTGTGGAAAAACAGACTGCGAAGAGACGCGGGTGGGAGGAAGACGGAGCGACAGATAACAGGACACAGCTGTGCGGCCAGCGTGCGCTCCAGCCAGAGGCCTGTTTTAATTAGAGCTGCAGAGAGCACGAGCCGCTGCCAGGGAGGCCGCCCCGGGATGGGAGAGATGCCCTCGCCCGCCCGCCGTCTGGCGGCTCCCGGAACGAGGCCCCGGCCAAGGGCCCCACGCACAGGGCTGCTGCCGGGAGCGCCGGCACCTCAGGCAGCACCTCCTAATGACGGCGCTTCTCGGCCCCCCACTCCCTCGCCCAGGCCCAGACGCACCCTTAGGGCCAGGCCAGGACCCGTGGCACGTCCCAGAGCCACCTTCTCAGGCCCCTGGCCAGAGAGTAACAGACCCACGTCTCCAGGAAGGACACAGGGCCTGCTTTGCTCACTGCACCTGCCGCCCCCCAGTCCCTCACCTGTTGGACTCGGCTTCGCAGAGGGGCGGGGGGCGCCAGCCCAGGCATGAGGACACCACGCCAGCCCCAGCTGGGACACGTGCTGCCTCACCTGCCGCAACGGGCAAAGGGCTTCCCCTCGCCGGGCCCACAAACCCTCTTCTGTGCACGGAGGCAGGAGGACAAGCTGGCACCCCAAAGTCCTTCCTGCTGTGTCCTGAGGCCCAGAGCAGCCCCTTTACCTCCCTCGGGCCCAGGAGGGAGCAGAAAATGACACTGTCAAGAGGCCTCAGTCCCACACCAGCCCCTTCCTCAGACCGAGCACTGAGGCTTGGCTGCTGGGTCCATGTGGAGGTCGGGGCCAGCGTCAGAGGGAGCAGCAGCATCAAGGGAGAAGCCCGATGACTTAGCCTCAGACAGCCAAAGGGCCACCAGAAAGATGGTGATGGTGATGATGATGGTGATGGTGACGATGGTGACGATGGTGACGATGGTGGTGATGGTGATGGTGATGATGGTGGTGGTGATGATGGGTGGTGGTGATGATGGTCATGGTGATGCCGATGATGGCGGTGGTGATGATGGTTGATGCTGACCCGTGGCTGTTGCCGCCGGCTGATGATGGTCGTATATATTCCCGCTATCCCTCTACCCAGAGAGTTGGTTTTCGGACGTATTCTTGGTGAGTGTTGTGAGGTGGCCCACCTCACTTCTATTTGGCGACACACCCTGCCGATCCCAATATGTGGTCAACGACTTGCGCCCCTCAGGGGATATAG
>NW_011920313.1:0-5038 GCF_000151845.1 Pteropus vampyrus
CCTGAGGGGAAGCGGCAGGTCCCGAGCTGCAGCCAGGCTGAGGAGGAGGAGGGGCGGCGGGGCGGGAGGAAGCGCGGCGGGCCCCCGAGGCGGCGCGCGTCTGCGTGTTTTCCCCATCACCTGGGGACCCGAGCCAACGTGTGGAAAAACAGACTGCGAAGAGACGCGGGTGGGAGGAAGACGGAGCGACAGATAACAGGACACAGCTGTGCGGCCAGCGTGCGCTCCAGCCAGAGGCCTGTTTTAATTAGAGCTGCAGAGAGCACGAGCCGCTGCCAGGGAGGCCGCCCCGGGATGGGAGAGATGCCCTCGCCCGCCCGCCGTCTGGCGGCTCCCGGAACGAGGCCCCGGCCAAGGGCCCCACGCACAGGGCTGCTGCCGGGAGCGCCGGCACCTCAGGCAGCACCTCCTAATGACGGCGCTTCTCGGCCCCCCACTCCCTCGCCCAGGCCCAGACGCACCCTTAGGGCCAGGCCAGGACCCGTGGCACGTCCCAGAGCCACCTTCTCAGGCCCCTGGCCAGAGAGTAACAGACCCACGTCTCCAGGAAGGACACAGGGCCTGCTTTGCTCACTGCACCTGCCGCCCCCCAGTCCCTCACCTGTTGCACTCGGCTTCGCAGAGGGGCGGGGGGCGCCAGCCCAGGCATGAGGACACCACGCCAGCCCCAGCTGGGACACGTGCTGCCTCACCTGCCGCAACGGGCAAAGGGCTTCCCCTCGCTGGGCCCACGAACCCTCTTCTGTGCACGGAGGCAGGAGGACAAGCTGGTACCCCAAAGTCCTTCCTGCTGTGTCCTGAGGCCCAGAGCAGCCCCTTTACCTCCCTCGGGCCCAGGAGGGAGCAGAAAATGACACTGTCAAGAGGCCTCAGTCCCACACCAGCCCCTTCCTCAGACCGAGCACTGAGGCTTGGCTGCTGGGTCCATGTGGAGGTCGAGGCCAGCGTCAGAGGGAGCAGCAGCATCAAGGGAGAAGCCCGATGACTTAGCCTCAGACAGCCAAAGGGCCACCAGAAAGATGGTGATGGTGATGATGATGATGGTGATGGTGGTGATGGTGATGGTGGTGGTGATGATGATGGTGGTGATGATGGTGGTGATGATGGTGGTGATGGTGGTGATGATGGTGATGGTGGTGACACAGCCATGAGCATTACCGCATTCCGTCCTTACAGCAATTCTTAAAGTAGGTTTTATTATTCTCACTTGATTGGCACTTGAGGAAACTGAGGCCCAGAGAAGGTCATTATACAACTAGTAAATTACATCACGTGACTGGTTCTTTCCAGAAGACATTTTAACACACCTTGAGTTCTGTGGCGGGAGTGTGTGTGTGTGTGTGTGTGTGTGTGTGTGTGTGTGTGTGTGTCGAAGGTTGCTCCAGCCTGACACTGTGTGTTCAGGGTTCTCCTGGTCTTCTCGTCCCCAAGACCCAGTGAGCCGGAGCCTGTCCCCACTGTCCCAGTTTACCCCGGGACACCAGAGACCCCACACACTCCACAACGAGTCCTGGATTACCCACTTTCCTGCCGTCCTTCCCTTCAAGGTTGCACGTGGCTGGTCATCACAGCTACGTGGTCCTAGGAGACAGAGCACGGCGTCTGGAGGGGCAGTGGGCGCCGTGGCTATGCCACATCATCTTCTGCTAAGGAGAAGGATTTTGTCACCTCTCCACACAAACCAGAAATACCCCGAAGGAAAAGACATCTTCATAAACTGATCAGGGCAAAACCGCCCAGCCTGCGACAACACGGTTATTTGTCCTAAGCCTGATTTCAGCAGAAAGGTGTACACGGCCCACGAGCAGATTCACTTGTGAAGAGAGAGCCTGGCGAGGGATGGGGGGCGGCGGGCAGCCCCCGAGTCCAGGCGCACCACGTGCCTCGCAGACCGGGAGAAAACAGCGCTGCACTGGCCAAACCACAGCTGGCCAGGACGCGGCTGCTCAGCCCAGCGGCCAGGAGAAGCTGGATGCCGCCCGGGAGAGATGGCCTGTGAGGGGTCCGCACCCTGCGGCACCCGTCTCCCCCACCACCGGCCCGTTTCCTGAGGGACCTGTCCGGGCTTCGAGGTGGAGAGTGACTTTTCCTATGTACAAAACAAAAGACCTGAAACAGACACACCCTGAGCGTGGAAGCTTCTTCCCGAGTCAGCCTCGCAGAGAGACGCTTTCATCCAGCCACCTGCTCCCCCACTCCTTGTCCACCTGGCCCTCGGGCCCAGAAGAGGCAGAGGGCGCCGGGTGGTCTGGAAACTGGGCACCGAGGGCACAGGACCGCAGCGGATGCTGCCCAGACACATGCGGCCGGGGCGCCCGGAGACCTGTTCTGACCACCTCATGCACGGCCAGGCCCGGCTGGACCTGGGCAAAGCCACAGCCCCTTCCCTAAGGGCCTGACACTGGGTGACGAACGGAATGGACAGTGGTCTGTGTGGCTGTCGGCCGGGGAACAGGGGACCGTCTACAAAAGGCAGCCAAGGGAGCCGGGACCCGCTGGGGCCAGGCCGCCAGCCTTCCTCCGGGCCCCGCACTGCTGCGTTCTGAACCAGGTGAAGGCACCAGCATTCGAACCCCAGCTTGAAATTTAAATTACGTTTTAAAGTGGTGTTTACATCCAACTTAAAACAGAGACAGCACTTGAGGCATCGGATTCCACCTGGTGACCGAGGACAGAGCTGCCAGGCAGACACTCTGATACGCGGGCCGGAGGCCGGAAGTCCCGTCAGAAGCAGCAGGTGGAGGGCGAGGTGTGGGCAGGGCCTTCCTGCTGCCCCCAGCTCCGGGGGCTGTGCCCACAGCCCCGTCGTCCCCCCGCCTCTGGGGTTGCCCAGCGGGTCCCCTTCTGTCCCTCCTCTTTCGTCCTCCCTCGTACAGGTCACATGTGACCCCGCTCGGGGCCCTCGAGGAATCCAGGATCCCCCCACGTGCCGAGGCCCTAACTTCCACCCTGCACAGCCCTCGCAGCCCCGGAAGGTGACACTCTCAGGTCCCAGCAGCTGGGGCACCGTCCTCAACAGGCCTGCCACCGGCGCCCGTGGGACCCGGGGTCCCGGCCGACCTGCACTTTTAACTCCAAGCACAAACCGTTCTCTCCGAGCCAAGGGCCCAGGCCACAGGCGGCTCCAACACTCCTGGGCGCCCAGGGACCAGCAGAGAATTGTGGGCCTTCCCAGTGACAAAGAAGTGGCACCATCTTTCCCCAAAATAAAGTGACAGACAGTGCCTAGGGGGTTGGGGATGTGAGGAAAGCCCCTCGGCCACGCGAAAGATGGCGCGGTGACGGTGACGTAGTGTCACCTGTGCGCTCCCCTCCCAGGAGCCAGGTGCGTGAGGGCGCCCACCAGCCCGAGAGAGACCCACTGCGGCTGACGGCAGGGAATCAGCACCGCGGGCGGACCCCAGACGCCGCTGGGACGCGGGCCCTCTGGCAAGCAGCCGCCGCCCCACACGACACGGGGACACCCAGCCACGGGAGGGACGGACAGGCTGCCTCACCTCACGCCACCCCGGTGCCGCCCGCAAGACTGACCGCATGGAAGGGCCCGTCGGCCCCGCGTCCCCGACAGTCCCAGCGCGTAAACACCCAGGACGGCCTCACGGGCCACCTCGGGCCACCCCGGGCCACCAGGGGCCACCGCCAACCTCCCGGGGATGAGGACACCGAGAGACCCGCTCCTCCGATTCCGAATGTCTGCCACGTGGATTCCGTGAAGCAGTTACCACAATGTGCTCGGTTAACCTAATGGAGCATTATAAGTTCCCAGAAATGGAGAGGGAAACTTTTTAAACGTTACATGCCCCTCGACCCACACCGGGAATTCGTCTAGAAGAACCGTGGTCTCAGAGATGAGCGGGCAGGACGCTGGAAACGCCAAGATCAGCATCGGCACAAAAACAGAAACCACGAACCCCGCCAGCGGCTTCGCCTGCCAAGAGACGCTCGCGCCCTTGTCAGCGTGACGGACTGTGCGATGTCACCCCGCCTGCGACGAGAGTCAGGGCACGTGCGTGATGTGAGCCCACAAGCACTCTGCCCCGGAACGCCCCCCACGGTCATCCGGGAAGCAGCCGGCGGGAGGCACTTGTGCTTTTAGTTGATGAAAATTTTCCAGTTTCTCCAGTTACGTATGTGATCACCATCCCCGAGCACGGCCTCCGCGGCCCTTCGCAGCGCACGGGCCCCTGTCCAGGAAGAACCTTCATCCCGTGCCCACTTCTAGAAGAAGCCCTTCTAGACCACGTGACTGTCACCTGCGGGCTCAGTCACCCTTCCCCAGGACACTGAGCTCGCCAGGGGCAGCTGGACAGGAGGGAGCAGGTGGATGAGCATCTCGCCCCGGCCCCACGAGGCAGTGAGCTCAGTGCAGACAAGGGGCATCCTGGCACATAGAAGACACTGGAAAATGAGGCCACAGTGACCCGGGCCAAGGAGGCCGCAGGCATCTTCCGACGGCAGGTCCGGGGTGTGAGGGCCCGACCCGCCCAGCCCCCCACCACCTCCTACCTTCTCTCATTGTCGTCCAGGTGAGCAAACAGCACGTTCTTGGAGATGGCTCTGGCCAGCGCCGTCATGGTCTTGTAGTCCTTGGGGATGACCTGCGGGAGAAGCCAATCAAAGTCGCACTCGCGTGTCCTCGGCGGGCAGCGAGGGGGCTGAAATGAGAGCCTGAGGCTCCAAGCCAAGCTGCTAGACCTTCAGCCTGGACCAGGTGACGGCGCAGACAGACAACCTGCAACGTCACGTGTACGTCACTATTTTTTTTTTTAATTAAAAAATCATGAAAGAAAAGGTGAGAAACCCAAGGTGACCCAAGGGGTGGGGTCTCGGTGGCCTGGCTGACGTGCTCAGAGCCTTCTAGAAGATGCTAGAAGATGCTAGAAGACCGCCAGTCTCTTGGATTATTATGTCTTTGCTTTATTTCTTTATTTTACTATTTTTTCTTAAGGTAATGAATACCCGTTTAAATATTGAAAAGTAAACAAAGAAAAAAACAACTTGACAGCGCCTGGGCCACTCCCAGAGCTATGCCCACCCC
>NW_011920314.1:0-2573 GCF_000151845.1 Pteropus vampyrus
GGAAAAAGGACAAGAACTGTACGATTTTACTCAATATGTGGGATGTAAAACAGAAAGCAACAAATGAATGAACAAAACAAACATACAAATAAACAAAAAATCAAACTCAGAGACACAGACAACAGAGTGGTGGTTACCAGAGAGAAAGAGGAGAGGGAGGAGGATGAGGAGGGTAAAAGGGGGTTGAATATATGGTGATGGAGGTGGTGGGCACAAAATAGAGGTATACAGATGTTGTATTACAAAGTCAGACAGCTGAAATTCACATGATGTTACTAACCAGTGTTACCCCCAATAAATTTAATCAAAATGTATATATAATTATATATAAATATTAGAAATAACAAAATATTAAACATGCATGATGTAGTAATTCACATGCTTCTTTCCAGGCATCTTTACTGACACATCAAATAACATGATCTAATGGCAGGTGTAATAACCACTGTAGTTTTGAAGCACAGGGGCAATTAACCATCTTTTGAGCTCTCTGCTATGAAAATATTGGCGACTTCCATTTCTGACAAAGTTGCAGGTACTGCTAAGATGACCGTGATTTGTTACCTGTGTTAAAAGGGGAAGGAAATGGTTATGTTTCAGTAAAAGGAAGTGAAGATCACGGTGGGAATGTTTTCCCACCGAAGACCTCTGAGCCTAGGGTAAGAACCCTGCTCACTCCCTCCTGACACCTGTCACTGAGGAGTCCTTGGTTTTTGCTGATAGCTTTGAGCAGCCTTCATCCAGCATCCAAGAGTCTTGGGTCTCACTCAGCTCTGCCACAGGTCACCTTGGGCAGCTCAGTGCCCTCCTTGGGCCACTCTATCCCCTTTCTGGAAGGTATGATAGCTCAACATAAACTTTCTTTTTTTTTTTTTTTTTGGTCATTTGTTGTCCCTGACGGCTCAATTGCATTGTCTTTTTGCTGTCTCATTTTTCTAGTTCTGTTTTACATAGATGGAAGTCACTAGGGAGATGAGACAAAATCCAAATGAAAAGAAAATGCAAGTATCATCCAAGTCAGTGTTACCCCCAATAAAATGTATTAGATTTGTCATTAAAACAAAACAACTGTTCATGTTTCATTGTTCTAATGGGGGAGGAAGGACTAGAAATTCTCTTTTGTTTATTCCAGTATGGCTGCTTGTACTTTTTTTAATGGTGGTTTTGCCGTGAAGCACAAGTTAAGGTATCATTGCTATAGTCCTGGCCTCCTGCTCAGTTGTGACCCCAGCTCCCAGGCCCCCCCACATCCAAACCACTGCTGTCTCCCTGACGACAACTCTTTCCAAGCATTTTTGATAACCAAGACCCATTTTTAAAGATCATGAACCACAAAAGATAGGGAAAAAAAGCTCAGTTTGCTGAATGCAAAAGCTAAAAGGGTCCATGCGGGGAAGAGATGTGTTACAGAGTGTGGGAAGGGCAGGCTGGAATTGAACTCAGTGTGAATCCAGCAACCCCTCCTTCCCTTCATGGAAGGCGGGTGGTGCAGTGAGGTGAGGCTGATCTGGATTCGAATCCCAGCTGCTCCCGCCTCATGTGGAATGCAGCATGAGTCCTGGCAGCTCTCTTGGCACCACTAGGTCCAGGTCCCTTGGAACAATGAATGAGATGCCCACTCTGCAGCCCCGGGGCAGGCAGGTGCTCAAGAAATGCTTATACCCTGCTCCCCCTTGCTCATCTCATTACATCTACTTTCCTCAGGTGGCCCCTCCACGGCAGCCCCCACCCAATTTCCCATCTCTGCCAATATCCTCTATGGTACCCACCTGAGACCACACTGGAAGAGACTAGGTGCCCCCTTTATACTTGCCCACAACGAGTCTGAGCCAGCAAAACCTGAAAGAAGAAAAGAACCCCTCAGGGCTCCAGTGGCTCATCTGGCCTCCCCATCCAGGGCCATCTGGATGCTCCAGTTCAGCAGGGGGATCATGAATGCTCTAATTCTAGGACATTTGCCTTCCTCTCGTGGCCCTGTGGGGAAACTGATGCCCTCGGCCAAGGGGTGCGGGTCGTGTACAGAAACAGAACAGCTGGCTAATGAGTTTACCTCCTAAAGCTGTAACTACATTCCTGGAAGAGGCTGATTCTCAAGGGTGGGGACATGGATGAGTCCGGAGAGCCAATTTGTTGATGACTTTGTCCCTTTCACATGCTCAGGCTAGGCCAGTGTGAGCTTGAACTTCACTCACCTGATCATGGCTGTGGGCCCTCTCTATCCCGCGGGTGGCCAGCAGAGGCCACGTGGCGTCATGGTGCAGTGCCAGCTTTTAGTTCTAAAGCCCTGCCTCTGATTCCTCTGTGGCCTCCCACGCATTTTGTGACATTGAGTGATGATGTTGAGCATCTTTTCATGTGGGTCATTTGTATATCTTTAGGAAAATGTCTATTCAGGTCCTTTGCCCAACTTTTAATTGGGTTGTTTGCCTTTCTGTTATTAAAGTGTAAGAGTTCTTTATATATTTTAGGCATTAAACTCATCAAATATATGATTCACAAATATTTTTCTCCCATTCTGTAGCTTTCTCGCTTTTTTGTAATGTCCTTTGATGCACAAAAGTTAATAAAAGTCC
>NW_011920315.1:0-2084 GCF_000151845.1 Pteropus vampyrus
AAAAGAAATCGAAGAAGATACAAAGAAATGAAAGATATTTTGTGTCTGAATGAAAGAATCGACATAAAATGACCATATTAACTAAAGAACTATACAAATTTAAGGTAATCTCCATCAAACTCTCATTGGCATTTTTTAAAGAAATAGAAAAAATCATCAGATTTATATAGAAGCACAAAAGACCTTGAATTGCCAAAGCCATTCTGAGAAAAAAGAACGAGGCCGGAGGCATCACTCTGCCCGACTTCAAATTATACTACAAAGTGACAGTGATCAAAACAGCATGGCATTGGCAGCAAAACAAACACACGAACCAGTGGAACAAAATCAAGAGTCCAGAAGTAAACCCATATTTATATGGGCAAATAATTTTCGACAAAAGAGCCAAAAAAATACAGTGGAAAAGAAAAGCCTCTTCAATAAATGGTGCTGGGGAAACTGGAAAGCCACCTGCAAAAGAATGAAACTAGATTATTGTCTATCACCACATACCAAAATTAATTCAAATGAAATAAGGACCTGAATATAAGACCCAAAACACTAAAATGCATAGAAGAAAATATAGGAACTAAACTCAAGGACCTTGGACTTAAAGAGGTTTTTATGAATTTGACTTCAAAAACAAGGGAAGTAGAAGCTGAAATAAATGAATGGGACTACATTAAACTAAAAAGTTTCTGCTCAGCAAAAGAAATCATCAACAAGGTAAAGAGACAGCCATACGAATGGGAAAATATATTTGCAAGCATCACCTCCGATAAGAGCCTAATATCCAAAATATACAGAGGACTCATACAACTCAATAACAACAAAAAAACACAAATGATCCAATCAAAAATGGGCAGAGGACCTGAACAGACACTTCTCCCTAGAGGACATACAAATGACCAACAAATATATGAAAAGATGCTCAGCATCACTAGCTATTAGGGAAATGCAAATCAAAACCACAATTAGATACCATCTCACACCTGTTATAATAGCTGTAATCAACAGGACAAGTAATAACAAATGTTGGAGAGGATGCGGAGAAAAAGGAACCCTCATACACTGCTGGTGTGACTGAAAATTGGTACAGCCACTATGGAAAACAGTATGGAGGTTCCTCAAAAAAATAAGACTTGATCTACCATATGTTCCAGCAATCCCTCCACTGGGTATTTACCCCAAAGACTTGAAAACCCATATCTGAAAAGATATTTGCACACCAATGCTCATAGCAGCACTGTTCACAGTGGCCATGACATGGAAGCAACCAAAGTGTCCTATGATAGATGATTGGCTAAAGAAGCTGTGGTACATATATACAATGGAATATTATTCAGCCATAAGAAGAGATGAAATACTGCCATTTGCAACAGCCTGGATGGACCTCAAGATAATCATGCTAAGCAAAATAAGCCAGACAGAAAAAGTTGAAAATCACATGGTATCACTTATACATGGGATATAAACATAAAAGCAGCAAATGAACAGGACAAACAAACCTAGACTCATAGTCGTGGACGATAGACTAGTAGTTACCAGGACCAGGTTGGGGGAGGAAAAGGAGGTCAAATATGTGGTGACAGAAAGAAATATAACTATGGGAGGTGAACACACAGTGTCAACATATGTATGTCTTACTGTTAAAGTATATAGCTGTAATTTATTGGATTTAGTTTACTAATGTCACCATAAAACAATTTAAAAAAATTAAAAATATATAGAAACATGCAAAAAAAGAAAAAAGAAAAATTCTGAGATCAAAGACTGGTTAGTTTGTTTTCAATTGAAATGTTGATGTAGAATGATTTTCTAGAGCAGTTTAGGGTGTTAGGCCTCAAAGAGAGATGCTTAAGAAGAAACCTGAGAGAATTTGATGTCCACAGTGCACCGCTCTGTCTCTTTCCCATGAACAAAAGACAAGTTGAGAAATGGGGACCTCATCATAGAAAAAAAAAAAGGATGAGAAATTTATTAACTCATATGAATAAACCCAGAAGAAGAGTAGTAACCACTATAAAGAAGGAGGAAGACAGCATCAGGAACCTGTCACTTTCACTTCTCTGCTTCCCTCTGCTTGTGGCTACATCGTCACAATG
>NW_011920316.1:0-4907 GCF_000151845.1 Pteropus vampyrus
TCAGTTGGTGAGATGTCACCCTTTCTCGTGGACCGTGCAGAGGTGAATTTTCCTTGGTCTCAGTTATCAGAAGGGCGAGGTGAGCCAGCTCCTGCGCTGGCCACTGTGCAGCCCGGCCCTCTCCGCTGGCATGGCCGGCCCCTGTGCGGCCAATTCCTGCCCGCCGGGGCCTTTGCCACTGTCCATGTGGGAAGTTGGGTCAGGACCCCCGTTCCTGGCCTTTGATGGCTCCCTATCCAGACTGTTATCGGGACGCGTGGGGACAGTGGGCGTCATGCCTTCGGCTCTGCCCACCACTGGCTTCTCCCGAGGAGCCCAGGAAGTGCGGGCGGATGGGGCCGCGGGCTGGTCGGGGGCCGGGTGCTGCCCCAGCCCCGAGCAGCGTGCGCTGGCCCCTCTGCCAGAGCTGCACCGAAGCTCCTGGTCACCACCGGGGCCTCCTTGGCCCCCGTGAGCCAGGGCGGGGAGGGGCTGGTCTGGCACTGAGCCCACCTGACTCTCACAAGGACCCTGTAAGGAGTAGGGTGTCCGTTTACACAGAAACATAGGCTCAGAGTGGACGTTCTGGAAAATGGGTCCAGATCTGTTTGTCCCCAGAGTCTTCCAGGTTCATAAATTGCGTATGTCAACCCTAGAAGGGCTCAGAGAGGGGTCGCTCGTGCTAGGCGGGTCACGCCGGGGTCAGCCACGCCGGGCGGGTCACGCTGGGGTTGGTCACACCTGACGGGTTACGTATTTAAGCACTGGGGCTGCCCCTTGCCCAGACAAGGACGGCAGGGGTCTCCTGTCCCCCAGGGCTGGGCGTGGGGTCAAGGACAAGCCCGGCCAGGGGTGGGGCGTGCTGGTTGGCATTTCGTGGGCTGGCCACTGAGCCCGTGAGAAGCACACGCCGCGTCTCTGGCTGCGTCCCGCGTGACCCCCGCTCACCATGCGGACCTGTTTCAGGCCTGCAGGTACGGACACGTGCAGCACCTGGAGCATCTGCTCTTCTACGGGGCGGACATGGGG
Organism: Pteropus vampyrus; assembly: GCF_000151845.1. Lineage (NCBI taxonomy): Eukaryota > Metazoa > Chordata > Mammalia > Chiroptera > Pteropodidae > Pteropus > Pteropus vampyrus. The sequence continues at coordinate 1,009 of NW_011920316.1, forward strand.
GCCCAGAACGCCTCGGGGAACACCGCCCTGCACATCTGCGCCCTCTACAACCAGGTGAGTGTCATGCGCGCGTCCGCCAGGCCGCAGCCCCAGCCCCAGGGTGGAGGCATTTCCCTGGTCCCCGAGGTCCAGGCAGTTCCTGGGCGTCACCAGCGAAGGTGTCCTCTGCCTCCTCCCTTTCGTTCCTCTCTTCCTCTGCCTGCGAGCAGCTCAGGTCTGGAGGGTGGCGAGAGTGGGTGCTGCGCCGAGGGGTGGGGCTGGGGAGGGACAGAGGGGAGATCAGAGGTCAGGGTGTCCAGAGGGGGCCCCGAGCCGTGTGCACGCCCCTCATCCTCCGTCTCTGCCATCGGCATTGTCTTCCCTGTCAAAGCAATGATTCCGTCTTTTCGGGTGAGATCTCCAGTCTTCACGTAAACCCAGCCCTTTCCCCGCCCTCTCCACACTCCCTGCCCCCCTCCCCGGCCCCGGTGCCCCCAGCCACCCCGGAGTCTCGCTTTGCATCCAGCCGTCAAACCCTCCCGGATTCTTTGCCCCGGAAAACTCCTGCACGCCCTTCGGGGCTCAAGTCAGGTCTCCCGCCCCCAGTCAGGCCTGCCCCCCACGAGCCCATGGAGAGAGCCGTGTTCTTTGCCTGCAGCACTTTGCAAGACGGCCAGGTGAACGTCCCAAGACCAGGCCGTGACCGTGCCTTCCCTGCTGGTGTCCCCTCCACTGGGCCCCCACCTCAGGGGCATAAACCGCCATCCTTCAGGGTCTCGCTCGTGCCTGGCACAGGAGGGCAGCTCAGCCGGGTGGGGGCGAGGCGGCGTTGCAGCCGGTCTTCGCGAAGTATTTGCGGGGCTGCCGGCTTCCGCTCACGCAGGCGTGTCAATGCGACGTGCGTGTGGCGGGGGCGCTGGCTGGCCCGACGGTGTTTGGCGATGCCTGGCCGGGAGGCGCCAGGAAGGCACGTCGCGAGGTTTGGCCGTGGCTGGGCAAACGTCGGTGGCAACACGCGCTTCTTAATCACTGCCTTGGAGAGGGAAGACGTTCCTTAATTTTCCCCAGTGGATTTCAAGCCTATTTTATCACGAGGGGAAAAACCCAGAGTAAACATGTTTTCTGTCACTCGAAATAATTGTGGACAAGATGTTCCTTGAAAGTGTTGGTGGCTTTTTCTTAGAAAAGGTTAAAACGTTCCGGTAGGCTGAATTCTGAGCTATGAATGGGACTGGGTTGCACTAGTGACCCTCCCTGGCACCAGGAGGACCCAGAGCTGACCAGGCTCTCAGGAAAAGCCCTCCCCCACGTGCCTTAGGTTAGCAGAAGGGTCAGCGAACGCTGTCTGTGAAGGGCCACAGAGACTTCATCATGGCCAGCCCACGCTGCCATTGCAGGGTGAACACGGCCACAGACAATACGTAGATGAGTAGCGTGCGCACGTCTGTGTGCCAATAAAACTTTATTGGCAAAACAGGCAGTGGGCTGATTTAGCTGCTGGGCCACAGTTGGCCAAGCCTGGGCATGGAGGCTGCGTGTACCCCCTCTCCAGGCCTAAGTCTTGGACAGACTCCCTGCCCCAGGGCCGAGCCGCTTCCAGCATGCCAGGGTTGGGGGCTCTGTATGTGTGTGAGAGCTGTCCCCTCCCCAGGGTCTGGGGGTCATCGGGGCTCCAGCTCCAGCCCGTTGACCCTCCTCTGCAGCACAGGTGCAGACCCCTTTGGTGGCACCACCTGTTTTGACTTCTGCCCTGTACGACCTCCCAGGGGCCACTATGGAGGAGGGTCACAGGCGCTGGCCTTGGGGACCCCCAGACCCTTGACACCTGCCTAGCCAGGAACTCAGCGAGTGTTCTGAGTGCCAGCCTATCGAGTCCCTCATGCCCCTCCCGGGGCTGCTACCGTGGTTGTTGGTCCCCTCCCTCAGGCCCTGCCCGAGCCATCGGGGTATATCACTGTTGCAGTGAGGGAAGCTGGTCCAGAAGGTACCTTGGTGTCATTCAGAGAGACACGTCCTCCAGGCGCTCATAGTGACTGTCCTGGAGGGATGGAGGTCCCCAGCTTTGGTCTAGCACGCCCTGCCCATCGTACACAGCCCCGAGCCCTGTCACCAACGTACAGAGCACCCGCTGTGCCCGGGTCCTCTTTTCTACACACGTGTGGTGCACGTGGCTGCATCGGGCCGGGCTCAGTACAGACGAGCGACCACTCGGCGACGTTCAGCAGAAAGGGGCCTCGAACAGGGCACTCATCGAACGGGGCACACTGTCCCACGGGTGGGGGCTCAGTCCTTTGAGTCAGGACAGGATTCAAGGAATTAGGAAGGAGCCTCTGCCGCGGAGCCGCAGTGCAGCGGACGTAGCAGTCTGGGTTCCGATTGGTTCATATCGTTACCTTGCCGTGCTGTCTCGGGCAGCTTACCGTTTCCCTGGTTACCTCATCTGCAACGTGGGGATAATTACACCCAACTCAGTTACGAGGCTTAGAATAGAAAACAAACATAGGGTAGGCCTGGCACACAGTAGATGCTGAGTAAGTAGTGGCTGTAATGGTGGTGGTGATGCTGTTGATGGTGATGCTGTTGATGGTGATGTTGTTGATGGTGATGTTGTTGATGGTGATGCTGTTGATGGTGATGATGCTGTTGATGGTGATGATGCTGTTGATGGTGATGATGCTGTTGATGGTGATGATGCTGTTGATGGTGATGATGCTGTTGATGGTGATGATGCTGTTGATGGTGATGATGTTGATGGTGATGCTGTTGATGGTGATGATGCTGTTGATGGTGATGATGCTGTTGATGGTGATGATGCTGTTGATGGTGATGATGCTGTTGATGGTGATGATGCTGTTGATGGTGATGCTGTTGATGGTGATGCTGTTGATGGTGATGATGCTGTTGATGGTGATGCTGTTGATGGTGATGCTGTTGATGGTGATGCTGTTGATGGTGATGCTGTTCATGCTGTTGGTGCTGCTGCTGCTGCTGCTAATTTGCCTTACCAGGCCTCTCTTTATTAAATCTAAGAGCATCAGGTTTATGGATGGATGTGTGTGTTTCATCAATTTTAAGCAGGCCTCATCTGCACACTTCTAATAAAACACACTGTGATCAGAATATCTCTCTCCTTCTCTCATGAAATCAACTAATTAGGGCTCTGATTGTAGGCAGCAAATTATGTCTAATCTGCCGTCTCCCTCAGCCTCCTGCTGGCTCTCCAGGAGCCCCTGAGGGAAAGATGCTGGTGTTTGTTTTTCCGCCCTGGATCATGAAGGGAGGGAGGGAGTTCCATCAAATGTTCCTGGGCCGGGCCAGTTTGTCTGGATAGTGAAAAATAAGCCCCGCCTTTCTGGACCAGGTAAGAAGAGCCGGGTTTTGTTCCGTTTGTGTCCCGTGCCCTTCGTGGTTTCCACGGAGTGCTCGTCGGCTCAGCGGCTGCGTCCACGGGGCCACCACGGGGGGGAGTCCTCTGAGCATCGAGGCTCACGGAGGGTGTTCCCACCGTCTTTCCCCGAGAGCTCCCCGCAGGCCTTTGGCGGCCACTGTTGGTTGTCGTTTCCCACACACGTCAGGAGGCCCAGAGGGGCTCAGGAGCGAGTGGAAGGCTTGGCTCCGACCTGCCCTCTGTTGCTCTCCCAGGTTTTGGGGACACAGCTGTAACCCCTCACCGTGGCCGGAGACAGGACCCGCAGGGCACGAGTCGGGCAGAGGCCCTGTGGGCCCGACCTGTGTGAGCTGTGGTCTTTGTGGAGCAGCGTTTCAAGGGGAGGGTCGGTCCACAGGGCCAGGTCCCCCCACACACACACACACTGGGGACATTGATGTCTCAGCTCCACACTTTACCATTTTACTAATCTCATGCACCTCAGCGTGTCCTAGAGTCCCGTCCACCCAGATGGGCTCGTTCCAAAGGACGA
>NW_011920317.1:0-7320 GCF_000151845.1 Pteropus vampyrus
AGTACCGGAACCTTGACCTCATGTCTGAAATTTCTCTTAGGAGTGAGAGAGATGACTTTGGGTGATGGTTCCAACATCTTTATAATTTCTTGGTCTAAGCATAGTCTTAAGCATTTGTACAAAAATAATAGTCTTAAGCATTTGTACAAAAATATTGCGGTCTTTTGACCCTTGTTGTCCTGTTTTACTCCCGACTGTTATAACCTATTCTTTAAATTTATTTAACACGTGTTTCTTCCTGGATTTTACTGGGCTGTTACCCTGTATTTTCTTCCTCCTCCTCTTTTGCATATGCTTTACCTGAGGGAGTCTCCTCACCTTATCTTATTTACAAGTTTTCCTGTACTCAGATCCCTGTTCAGGTGCCACCTGCCACGTCCAGCAAGTGGTAAATCCTGCCACATGAGCGTGGCCCTGGAAAATAATCCTGAATGGGAACATTAGGGAATTGAGAAAAGAAAGAAGAAAGAGAAGACAGAAAGCTGGGATCAGGAGGCCCACTATTCACTGATAATGAAGTAGAGAGCGATTTTATTTTTGCTTTAGTACAAGAGCATACATTTGCTGGCTAAAATGAGATTATCTCTACTCAACCTTCATATCATTTGCATATACGTAGATTACCCCCACCCTACACAGCCTGCTATAATCATTTGCATTTCAAAACTCTCAATTTCCTATCAATACCTACTTCCGCATTCTTAGAAGGATTCATAGAGGTGAGCCAACCAATGGTCTCACAGATTGCAAGGATATTGTCAGATTGCAACCCACCCTCCACAGAAAATGTTTCACACACACTCAATCCTGGTTCATGCTAAGGAGAGTGAAAATCTATGTCGAAAGTAAGGAGATTAGTCACCTGGTAGACAAACGGTCCTGCACGGTCTTCCAAGAGCCCCATGTGAATCCCACAAGGTGTTCAAGTGACCACTGTAAGATTCCCTAATGACTGCTACCTGCTTTTCAGATGACTTCTAACTTATTCCTCTTCCTGTATTCTCAACAGAATGTTTCCAAAACACGTCTCACACTGCACATTTTTTATATTTCAGCATTGATGCACTGGCCATTAAGCATTGCCTCTCAACAGTAAAGGCCTGAGGTCCACATCCAAGTAAAGTGCGGGAGTCCCACCTGAAGCCATTGAGTTATGCTCACAATGACTCAGCATTTTTGCTATAATACAGCAATATGACGGCTGTTGTTCCCACTTCTATCCAGTTCCTTCCTCACAGCACATTCAGCCTCAAGGTTTCAATGCAGCCAACATGTGACTGTCGCTTCCACTGCCATAAAGCAGTCTCCTGACACAGACAAAAACTCAGGTGAATGGAGGATTATTGTCTGGCCGCATATATTGCTGACGTCAAGTAAGTTTTGTAATGTGGACACGACATTTGACTGGAAGTCAGTTAGGAGGCTGTCTTGGCCCCATCTGGTACACAGTGCATAATGTTTCCTCAGTGTTTATGTGAATTCTATCAAGTGAAATGCACTCGTCATTTCAAACGAAGCACTACATCATCCCCATCTGTCACTTGATCTCCTTGTGTTTCATACAAGCCAGTCTCTTGATGGGCACACGAGTCCCATGGTACAGTCTTGTGATCCTGTCGTGACTCCTGCGGGGATATGGTCTCAGTGTTAACACCAACTAATTTTGAACGAACTAGGCAAAACATCTGCTCACACTACCAACAAAATAGATCCTGTTACGAAAAGTAATGGGCAGTGCATGGTCCACAGACCAAAGTTGTCTATTGTTACAGAAAAGAAAGGAGACCTCCGTTCATGATAACAGTGCTGTCCTTCCTTCAATTGATGTAGACTGGAGGAGAACAGGGACCATGACACAAAGCCATTTTCTTCCTACCAATAATACAGTGGAGCCCTTTTCTAAAGCCACCAAGCCTGTCCTCATTGAAATTTAGTAGATTAGTGACCTTAAACGGCAAGGCCAGTATTTCCTCTGGTAAAAATATCTTTCTTGGAGAACTAGAACCTTGACTCCATGTCTGGAATTTCTCTTAGGAGCGAGAGGGCTGACTTTGGCTTACAGTTCCAATCCCTTCCCCTTCTCCAGAAGTAAGAGCTGAGACCTCATCCCACAGCATTTCTTCTGTCTTTTCCTAATAGAGACTGAAATGGTGGCCTAGGCCCATGTTTTTAAGTCTGTCCCCCCTGAACGAATGTCTTGTGGTTTCATAGGCCCACAGAAACAAGTCTGTCTTTATATAAGGGAAACTAGAATGGAGACTTAGGCCTGTGACACCACGCCAAGACTCTCCTCAGAGGAACTAGGGGCAGACCCAGGCTCCCAAGGTCAAGACCATCTAATTGATAACAGACTAGATGAAACAATTGCACTCACTATACCTATGGTAGCCCCTGTGAACAGAAATGTCGGGAGCCTTAAGCCTGCACCCAAAGATAAGAATCACATCCTGAGTAAACTCTGCTATCTGTGACCATTTGGACAGCCAGGGCACTGGGAAGCGCCGGCCTTATCTCGTGTCTTTGATCCCCATTCCCCCTGCCTGCAGAGCGGGAGCCTGCAACTTCTCACACAGCCCATCTGTTTCTGACCAGCCAGGCAGAAATCACCTTCTCTGGTGGTCGCCAATAAGCTTGTAACGAAATACTCTCTGATCAGTCCCGCCCCTGCCCTCTCCACCTGAGTGTATAAATATAACCACTTGAAAATAAAATTTTGAGGCTTGATCAGAACACTGTCTTGCCTCCACTCTTTTCTCCCGCCCATGTTCTCTTCAAGGTGCGGTCCTCCTCGGGTTCTACGCAATAACTAGGTCCTGCGGGTCGGGACAAGTGGCGCCCAACGTGGGGCTCGAGGCACGGACCTTCACCGGACAGCGCAACAAGTAAAAGGCGTGCACGCAACTAGGAGTGCCTTCCCGGCGACTGCGACCCCCAGACGTCGGAACGGCGGGTAAGTCATTGCTGTCCCATTTTTAAACATGGGCCATTCAATCTCCAGAGAGGAGACCTTTATCAAAGAGATAAAGAAGTTGTTAAGGGAGAGAGGAGTTAGGGTTAAGAAAAAGGATTTGGTTAGTTTTTTCTGTTTTGTTGATGAAAAATGTCCGTGGTTCATTCTTAGCGGCCCAGATATTCATCCCTTGAGTTGGCAAAAAGTAGGAAAAGATTTAAATGGATTACTAGAAAAAGAGGGACCAAATGCTGTCCCCGTTAGTTGTCTCAGTTATTGGGGACTCATTCGAGATATCATTGAAGGGGCCGAAACTGATAGTAATAAGAGACAGCTGCTATCGGTAGCCACTGAAACGCTCAAACAGCTCTCTCGCCCCCCATCCGTTAAAGGTGGAGCTACCTCTTCCCCCTGTCCTTCTGTAGTCGTGGACATAGAGTCCTCGTCTCCGTCTGGAGGCCCTTATTCTCAAATATACCCCATAATCCCAAAACCCGGCCCTGAACCCCTTGATCCCGGAGATGCAACTGTTCTGGAGGACGAGGCCGCCAAATATCATGAGCCTGTTTGGCCTTCATCTCATACCCTTTTTGCTGCAGGGAAGCCTGCCACGTGACCCCCTCCATATCCCTCAGGCGGTTCTTGACCCCTTTTTGGAGACAAAGAAACAACTGCAACAACAAATTCAAAGCCTCAAAGGCGTCTTTACTTTACAGAGTGAATTGGCTAATTTACAATTAGAAGTCTCCGCTCTACAAAATTCTATTTTTTCGGGGCCTCAATCTAAGCCCCCTAAGGGACCCCGAGCCAAACCCTTTGTTTTCCCCATCATGACTCGATCCGGTACCAAACCCTCACAGGACCCAGATACAACTCAGAAGGCGTCTACTGACGCCCAAGAGGCCTCTAGAGCCAGCACACCTGATGACCCAGCTTGTGAGGATGTGGCACAATCTGAGGAAGAAGGGAAAAGCCCACATAACGATTCTGAAAATGAGGGAGACTATCAGAACCTTTTGCCTACTGTAGAACGGATAAAATTTAAAACTGTCAAAGATTTACACAGTGCTATAAAGAGCTATGGCCTCACAGCTCCCTTTACCTTGTCCATACTTGAAAGTTTGCCTGGCGATGGCTTTCTGTTGCCGGGAGAATGGATAAAAGTGGCCCAATCTGTGCTGAGTAGGGGAGAATTTTTAACTTGGAAAGCAGAATTTCTTGATAGGGGGGAAACTCAGGCAGTGCGCAACCAGAAAAATCCCCGGTCTCCCATGGCCACCTGGACTGCTGATAAGATATGTGGGAGGGGAGACTTTGCCTCTGAGCGTAAACAACGCAGCTTGTCCGCTGGGATCCTTAGTCAAACAGCGGCCGCCGCTATCGGGGCCTGGAGAGCCATTCCTCCAAAAGGTTCGGTCACCACGCCCTTGAGCAAAATAGTTCAGGGGACCCATGAACCTTTCTCCCAGTTCGTTGCACGTTTACAGGAAACTGCGGAGCGCGTCCTAGGGCCAGAAGACGGGGAAGGGAAACTTGTAAAACAGCTTGCTTATGAAAATGCTAATGCTGCCTGTAAAGCGGCTTTAAAGGGGCACATCCGAAATCTCGATATTCATGGGATGATTCGCTTGTGCAATGATGTCGATTCCACCGCCCATCAAATAAAGTTGGCCATCGGGGCTGTAATGCAACATGCTAATAGTAACACTCCTGTTCCCCAAAATACCCCCATTGCCGCTCGGTGTTGCTTCCGCTGCGGACAACCTGGACATGTTGCCCGACAATGCTCACTTCCCCGTACCGGGCAGATCTTAGCTCCCCCTACCGTTCCTGTTCCCGTACTCCGCGCTCCGGGATTTTGCCCGCACTGTAAGAGAGGGAAGCATTGGGCTAATGAGTGCCGCTCTAAAACTGATGTCGCGGGCAACCCACTTCTTCCCTTGTCGGGAAACGGGAAGAGGGCTCAGCCGCGGGGCCCAACGCCCATCCAATTCCTCCCGGCTACGGGGCCCCGACAGCCGAACAACCAGGCACCCTCCAACGAGCCACCCCAGGCAGCGCAGGATTGGACCTCTGTGCCACCTCTGGTACAATATTAATACCTGAGGATGGGCCCCAAGTCATTAATACTGGGGTCTTCGGTCCTCCCCCTTCTGGAACATACTTCCTAAGTCTGGGACGGGCCTCAGCCACTTTATCTGGTATTACCATCTTTCCCTCGGTAGTAGATGCTGACTATGAGGGGGAAATAAAGGTCCTGACGACGGCCACGAAAGGGCCTTTAAATATTTCTCCCGGCCAAAGAATTGCTCAAGCACTCCCTGTGCCTTTTACAAAGGGGCTCCCTCATAAGGGGGGTCACCGCGGTGCTTCAAATCCCGGGTCCTCGGATGCATACTGGGTCCAACCCCTTACCAAGGAGCGACCCCTTCTCATGCTGTCTATAGATGGAAAGTCTTTTGAGGGCTTACTTGATTCGGGTGCAGATTCCACTGTTCTTTCCCAAGAACATTGGCCCTCCTCTTGGCCGTTACAGCCCTCCTCCACCCACCTTCAAGGTATTGGCCAATCTCATAATACCCTACAGAGTAGCAAGATTCTTACGTGGTCAGATGGAGAAGGAAACTCTGGTCAAATCCAACCCTTTGTGGTCCCAGGTCTACCTGTTAACTTGTGGGGGAGAGATATTTTGGCACAAATAGGGGCAATATTATGCAGCCCTAACGAGGTGGTCACCAAACAAATGTTACAATCTGGGTTCATACCTGGTAAAGGACTTGGAAAATCTAATCAGGGAATTAACTCACCCATTGAGACCACCTCAAAAACAAACCGTCATGGTCTAGGGTATAAGGAGCATTTTTCATAAGGGTTACTGATCCTCCTGCACCCCAGGCGGATAAGATCCATTGGAAATCAGGGGATCCTGTCTGGGTTGATCAGTGGCCCCTCCCTTCTTATAAGATTTCGGCCGCCCTCCGTTTAGTGCAGGAACAATTACAGGCTGGCCATTTAGAGCCCTCTACCTCTCCTTGGAATACCCCCATTTTCGTTATTCAAAAAAAGAATGGTACCTGGAGGCTTTTACAGGACCTAAGAGAAGTTAATAAAACAATGCAAATCATGGGGCCCTTACAGCCTGGGCTGCCTTCCCCCGTTGCTATTCCCAACAAGTTCTTTAAAATTGTCATTGATCTCAAGGATTGCTTTTTCTCTATACCTTTGCACCCTGATGATCGCCCACGTTTTGCTTTTAGTATCCCCATTACCAATCATGTTGGACCAACACCCCGCTTTCAGTGGCGGGTTCTCCCCCAGGGGATGGCAAACAGCCCTACTTTGTGTCAAAAATACGTGGCCCAAACAATAGACCCATTCAGGGTCTGTTACTCTACTCTTTATATTGTACATTACATGGATGATATTCTTGTAGCAGGTCCCTCCCCACAATTGACTCATCAGGTCACCCAGGAACTAATTGCTGCATTGAGCAAAAGAGGGTTTGTTATTGCCCCTGAAAAGGTACAAACTCAACCCCCCTTACTTTTTTTGGGGTTTGAACTGCACGCCAACCGGGTAATGTCACAAAAAACTCAATTCAAAACTTCATCTCTAAAAACATTGAATGATTTTCAAAAGCTGTTGGGAGACATTAACTGGCTTCGCCCTTACTTAAAATTAACCACAGGGGATCTTAAACCGTTGTTTGAGATTTTACAAGGAGACCCTAATCCCGCTTCCCTACGTTCCCTAACAAAAGAAGCTTCACAGGCTCTCTCCCTGGTAGAGGAGGCTATCGAACAACAGTTCTCAGGGTACTTTGATCCCCTACAATCACTGTGGTTTCTTGTTCTGCCCACCGCCTTCACGCCCACTGGCCTACTCTGGCAGGGTGACCCCTTATTCTGGGTACATCTCTCTGCTACCCCCTCAAAGGTCCTACCATCTTATCCTTCCTTGGTTTGCAGTTTAATTCGCCTAGGACGGCTCTCAGCAATAAGAATATTTGGCAAAGAACCTGACATTATTGTGACCCCCTATGATAAAGCCCAGAGACACTGGCTAGAACAGTTTGACCCAGAATGGGCTTTAACGTGCACCTCATATCCTGGGAAGTTTGATAACCACTACCCTGCCAATAGACTGGTTCAGTTCTTAACTACCACAGCAGTGGTTTTCCCCCAAGTTACAAAGAACCAACCATTGCCCCAGGCTACTCTAGTTTTTGTCGACGGCTCCTCAAATGGCCGGGCCGCCTTCGACATCAATGGGGAGATTAGCTGCTTTCAAACAACTTATACCTCTGCACAATTGGTGGAATTACAAGCTGTAATTGCTGTTTTTTCCAAGCTGCCTACTACTCCCTTTAA
>NW_011920318.1:0-1271 GCF_000151845.1 Pteropus vampyrus
TTAAAAATCATCATAGACTTAAATGTAAAAGTTAAAAGTAGGATTCTAAAAATAAAACATAGGGAAATCATCTTTCTGGCCTTGGGGTAAGTCCAAGATTTCTTGCAGAGGACAAATAAATATATTCTAAACATACAATAAAAAAAATAATAAATTGGACTTCCAAAAGATACCATTAAAAATATGAAAAGGCAAGCACCAGACAGGGAGAAAATATTTGTAATATAAAAATCTCACAAAAGACTTATTATCTATAATATATAATTTTTATAAATTAATAATAAAAAGACAACCCAATTTTTTTTTAATTAAGCAAGCAGATAACAAAGAAGTTACACAAATGGACAATAAGCATATAAAAATGAGCTCAATATTACTAGTCATTAGGATGATACAAATCTAAACCAAAATGAAATAATATTTTGCTCTCACTAGTTTGGCTAAAATAAAAAAGACTGACAACACCAAATGATGATGATGATAGGAAACAACTAGAACTCCTATACATTGCAAATAAGAGTGTAAAATGGAAAACAGTTTGACAGTTTCTTGTAAAATTAAACATACATCAACTCTATAATAGCATTCTACTCCTAGATATTTATTCAGGAGAAATAAAGATGTGTCCATAAAAAGACTTGTATAAAAATGCTCATAGCAGCACGATTCACAATAACTAATAATTGGAAACAACCCAAATGTCCATCAACAGGAGACTGGAAAAATATATTGTGATATACTCATAGTTTGGTATACTACACAACAACAAAAGAGAATTAACTACTGATTCATGCAATGAATCTGGATGAATCAAAAAATATATATTAAATGAAAAAAATAGTAACAAACTAGTATATAGTATATGATTCAGTTTATGTGAAATTTAAGAACAGACAAAACATAAATATGGCAATAGAGATTATAACAATGGTTCCCTATGGGGTACTGGAGGCACAGGAGGACTTCTGGGGTGATGGGAATGTTCTATATCTTAATCTGAGTGGTTGTTATACAGATATGTAATTTTTCAAAATTCATTGAATTGTACCCTTAAGATTACTCATTTCACCATATGTAAATTTTACCTCATGAATGAATGAATAACACTATGAGGAAAAAACCTCATGGGTGGGACTCTGCAGGACAACTGGTCAAGTCTCCTCAAAAATCACTGTCACTGAGTACAAGAGAAAAGGATTGTGATGGATTTTAAAGACTTAAGGGATATAGACCACCAGATGCAATGTATAGTCTTACATGGGATGATGCTT
>NW_011920319.1:0-1588 GCF_000151845.1 Pteropus vampyrus
GAGCCCTTCTGATGACAAACCTCGAGTCGCCTCTTCCCAAGGTCAGTGATTAGAGGGGAGTTTTACCCACACGCAGGCCCTTCTGTCATTCTGTCGCTTGTCAAGTTTTGTTTGCTTCGGGTGGTCGCCTCAGAAAGCGGAGAGTGGACACCAAGCACCCCGAGACAACCCTGGGCCTCGGGAGCAGGGCCGAGGCTGGTTAACCCCGGGCTCCCCAGGGCTGAGCTCGGCACGTTCCATGGGGAGGTAGCAGTAGATGTCGGCCGAGTGACCACAGCGAGTGGGGAGGTAAAGCCTCGGAGACGCGGAGGGAGGAGACTGGTGGCCTCCTCACGTCAGGGTCGTTAGGCAGCGCTGTGCCAGTCCCCACGAGTGGCCCTCGGAGGATGCCCGACGACCAGCTCCCAAAGGCAGAGGGGCGAAGCGGACCCGGAGTTAAAGGTCCGGAGGAGTCATTCGAGCCGGCGGCTCAGGCAGGTGCCAGGTGCCCCGTGAGGGGAGGCAGAGACCTGTGGACCTCTGAGGGGTCAGAAGACGTGGCCCGTGAGGGCCGAGCCACGTGCCCATCGGCCACCCCAGCACCCCCAGTCCGCACACCTCAGTCCTGGGGGTGGTTCTTCTGCTACGACCACCTGCCACGAACTTAACCCTGGGCCACTGTGCCTGGCCCCCATGTGAATGGCTTACTCGCTTCAGCATTTATTATTAAACGCCCTCCTCAGGCTTTAAATTGATTAGATAGCTCTCCTCGGTCACGAGCTTTCCTGAGCCAATAGAGACGTTATTTGTGACTATCAATAATTATTTTCTTATTCATGTAATTAAAGATCTCATTCTTCTCTATCTACTAGCCTAGGAGAAATAAATCTTCCAATTATCTTCACTTTCAAGCTCTTTTTTTTTTTTCCTGCAAAATATCTCTAATTATCACTCTTGCTACAAGTATAATCAACTCGCATAAATTAGGTGCTATTCTTAGCCTTGGCCGAGCTGTGCCCTTATCTTTCTTCTAGCACTTTGTATGTTATGGTGACAATTTCTAAGCTAACACATCCATGCGACGCACAACGTGGACCAAGCCGAAGTCGCGTATTTACATAGAATTCGAGTCAGGAGAGCCCGCGCCCCGCTCAGGCTGACAAAGCTGGGTTCTCCGGGCGCAGCGCCACCCTGCTCGCCCGCCTGCCACTGCGGCCACGCCGACGCCCCAGCCCCTGGTCCTTCCCTTCCTCCCGACCCCGACCCCGGCCACTGTGAACGGGGAGCTGCGCTCATCAGGGGTCGCTCCCATCCCCAAGCACCTGCTGTGTGCGGGGCTGACCGGTCCGCAGCTGGAGGGAAGGGCGCCACGTCTGTCCCGACAGTGGTGGTGAGAAAGCGCTTGCCCCGTGCGCACGAGGGCAGCCTGTCGCTGCGTGCTCAAGATGGCCGACCCCGCGTCCCGCGGGGCTCAGGGGAGGTCCGTGCATGCCCGCGGGCCGGGACGGGCGAGGGGCCTGGAAGCGGCGGGGCCCACCTCTGGCGAGGCGTGTCCCTGTGGCATGACGAGAGCCGGCACACCGGACCGACCAGCCTCCTGACCGCGGCA
>NW_011920320.1:0-1428 GCF_000151845.1 Pteropus vampyrus
TCACTCCGCTTAGGCTTTTATGAGAATACACTCTGTTTTTTAGAAATAAACTTATTATTATTTAGAATGATCTCTCTTTAGCAGATTGATAAAAAGAAGGGTTTGTTTGTTTGTTTGTTTGTTTGTTTGTTGGTGTTGTTTGTCTATTTTCCAGTAGGTGGCACACAGACTTTTGCACTACCCAAGCCTCCCGGATCTCTGTATTTTGGCATAAAAAGAAACGCTATTAATTCGCTGGAGAGGTATGCTTATCTAGGTCGTCCCAGTCCCAGGGCTCCACTATAATGGGATTATGTGATGGGTGATAGGGATCCAAACCTCTGAAGAGCTCCTGATTTTCCTGTACTGACCCAGCAGCCAGATATAGTATTATATTGTCCCAGTGCCTCCTCTGGAATCATCCTGCATGTGTGGGAGTGGGATCGAGTAAGTTGGGAGAGTCCACTGGTGTACCTGTGGCTGTTTTCCTTCCAGTAATGCTTGCCACCAAGCTTCATCTGCCTGGTCTCTATATCTCTACCCCTATCACTGGGACCAGTCGCACGATGTGTGTCCTGAGTTCCAGGGTTACTTCTTCTGCGATTTCCTCTGAGGACCGCTGCTAGCTCTTAGAGAGTATGGTAAGGTGAGTTCTGGGAAGGTGGGGGAAAGGGGCCAGGCTTCATGATTCAGCTTTCTGCCTGGCAATGGTGGTTGCTAAAACACAGTTGTCACTTCTCTGTATTTCATCTCTACCCTGATCTCTGACCTGATCGCTGGGCTCTGCTATTATATATATATATATATATATATATATATATATATATATATATATATATATATATATATATATATATATATATATATATATAATGTATATATGTACACATATATATAATGTATAATGTACATATATATATAATGTATATATGTACCTAATCACTCAGGTATATATGTACCTAATCACTCAGGTAAGAAGTCTCCGGGACTACAGAGGATGCAAACCACCCACTAATTTTCCCGCCCTCCCCAAGTCCTGCAGGTTGCTCTGGGCTATGTCTGCAACACTGATTACTGCTCCTCACCTTTTCCTCTTTCCTTTCTCACCAGATACGCCCACATTCAGATGCTCTTAAGTGCAATATTTCTTGACGTGTGTGTCTGATACCGTGGGTGTTTTCTGTTGAATTGTATCTGTTCGATATGTTTTTAATTACATGAGGAAGGATCAAGGGGGGAATCTTCTTACCACCATGCGTCCTGATATCACTCCCCCATTTAAAATTTTAACTACTATGTAAGTGGCCAGGATATTTTCTCTTTCATTTTGTCAACCCAAGGAAAATTACATGTAAACATGCCTGGATAAAGGTCTTCACAAAATGTTGATCCCTAATTTATAATTATGCCTATTTTATTCGCATTTACTCTATGGTTTTGGTAAAAAAA
>NW_011920321.1:0-9050 GCF_000151845.1 Pteropus vampyrus
TCACTGCAGATACGGCTTACAACCACGTCCTCACCAGGAAACTTTCTCTTCGCATTCGCCGGGGACGCGGCAAAGAGGGTCCAGCGGCTTCTTACTTTTCGCCAAGAAACGCGGCACAGTATAGCTGGGAAAGATCCACGGCTGAAGCTCGAGGAAAGCTGCCGTTGCATTCGTTTCTGCTCAAGGAGTCGAAGCAGATGCTTCGTCGGAGAGCATAGATCCCTCAAGGGTCTTTCTCTGCTGTCTTGTTGCCGAGGTCCTGGTGCCAAGGAAAAAGCAGCAGTCGTGTCAGCGTGGGATGATGGTCCCCGCGGAAAAGAACATGGGAGCGAATGTTGCTCAGAATCCATGGATTCCAGGTAACGACTGTCAATCCTTCCTCGCCATTGCGTGAGCGCTGTCTTAGACGTCACGGGACACACCAATAGTCGCACTGAATCTTTCCGTGCACTGCGAACTCAGCAAAAGCACATGTTCCCCAACAGGTTTCCTTGACAAGTGAAACATGCTTCCAGTAAACCTTATAGTGCTTTAGGGCCTCTTCATGGGCCGCAACGACATAGAGCGTGCAAACCCCATGCCGGCCTCTTTCCCACAACCGTTTGCGTCCCCTTCATCATTTACGCTCCCTTGCAACACACGGCAGTCTGTTCCCGCTTCGCACGAATTTCCCCGATGACGACGGGCAGTTTCACTAATGGCTTTCGTCCTCGGTAGATGTTCCAAGACTCCAAGGATGCCTACTTAGAGCAGATGACAACTCGCCTCTTAGACGCAGCTTCGGCAAACCTGTCCCGTGTTTATATAGAGTCCACGACACAGTGCCCCCGTTTAGGGAATCGTCTTCGCGAGAAATCACATTGCATTCACGACTTGGCCGGAAAGATTCCTCATCACGTTCGCCTGGACGCCACCCAGAAAGAAGATCCACTGGCTTCTCCTTCTCTTCGGACAGCAAACAGCGTACAATGGAGCTGGGAAGATCCACTAGTATAAGCCCCAGGAAAGCTGCCGTTGCACGTGATTCTCTTCGTGGAGTCTAAGCAGGGGGCTGATTCGAGAGCATGGCGCCCCAAAGACTATTGCTCCCCAGTCTGTACTACTGGTTTCTGGGCGCGGGTAAGACACCTACAGTGGCGTCAGACTGGGTCGTTAGTTGGCTACGCGCAGAAAAGCGGGAGTGACCGTATTGCTCAGATCAGACACGTATTCCACGGAGAGCGGGCAGGAAATGTAACACTTTCCGCTACTTGGAGCGGGCACTGCCATCGACTTCACGGGACACACCACTAGTAGCCTGGACTCGTGGCCTGCACCTCTGGCTTACCAAAGGCACCTATTCCAAAACCTGTTTCCTGACACGTGCTGTGATCTTTCGTTCACTTTGACAGTGTTTCCACACCCTCTTCATGGGAAGAAACCAAAGACAGCATGGAAACGCCATCCCGGCATTTCCTCTTCATCATGTGCGCTCCTCTTCATCATTTGCGCTCCCTTCCATCACACGGCGGTCTGTTCCCGCTTCGTACGAATTTCCACTAAGGCGCCGGTCATTCTTCACTAATCGCCTGCATCCTTGGTAGCTGTGACAAGAGTCCAAGGAAGCTTGCAGAGTGCAGATGGCAGACGGCCTCTTAGACCATGCGGCCGGAAAATCCGCCGAGAAATTTCCCCTGGGCCTATCGGATGCGTTCGGTGCACCTCAAAGACACAGAAGCTTGCGGCCTGGAAGCGGCTCGATTCAAAGCCGTCGTTGCCAGCATTTTGGCTCGGAGCGACCTACATTCGTCATGAAACATGTGGAGATCTGCGCCTGAATGCCCTCACAGGGTGTCAGTGCCTCTTCAGAAACGGCTTGGGAAACGATTTCCACGTTGCTGGACGCTCCGCTCGCCATTTGGTCTTCATGCATGGAACGAAGTTTGTGAGAAAACGCAGGACGACCCCTTCCTCCCCAGAAAGCTTTCCCATCGCATTCGCCTGGGACACTACGGAGAAGATCCGCTGGCTTCTGTGAACTCTGGTCACGAAAGAATGTACGGCGGAGCTGCTGCGGATCCACTCGTACGAGCTACAGGAAAGCCGCCATTGCCTTCGTACGTGTCCACATAGTCTAAGCAGATGGTTTGTTCGAGAGCTTGGATCTCCGAAGACCTTGGCTCCCCAACGGGTGTTACTGAACTCCGGGCGCTGGCCAGAAAGCTACGGTCGTGTAAGCCTGGCTGGGTCGTGGCCTGCCGTCAAGAACACGGGGGCCAAGTTCTTTCTCAAATCAGAACTGAACTCAGCGAAGAAGAGAGAAGAACCTTACCCTTGCCTCTACACTGTTTCAAGGCCGCCTTAGACTTCCCGGGACACACCGAGAGTAGCTTGGGATCATTCACAGCACTTCTGGCTTACCAAACGCACGTCTCGAAGAACCCGTTCCCTTGACATACGACGCAATCTTTCCCTAACTGTTCTAGTGTCTGAAATTCAGTGCGTGAGAAGAAAGAGCTCGGGTATTGAAAGACCCCCCCCCCAACCCTGTTCATCACAAGCGTCTGAGTCCCCTTCAGCATTTACGCTCCCTTGCGACACGGGGCAGCCTGATCCCGCTTCGAACGAATTTCCACGAAGAAACCAGTCGGTGTTCCGAAATGGCATTCGTTCTTTGCACATGAGAGAAGAGTCCAAGGCAGCTTATACACAGCAGATATACAATCTCCTCTGGGGTGCCGTACGGCAGGCAATTCTGATGACACGTTCTCCCTTGCCATGTACGATGAGTTGGGAAACAGAAGCTTGCAGAAAGCCAGTGGCTCCTCAGAGACAGCCCACCTCGTGATTCAGCATAATGGGATTGCCACCTTTGTGTCTCTAACGGTGAGTTAGAGCCTCCTCAGAAACCTCTTTGGGAGTCCCTTTCGAGGTCTAGAGGAGCTCCAAAACGTATTTCTCTCGATTTAGGGTACGCTTGGCTGCAGATACGGCTTACAACCACGTCCTCACCAGGAAACTTTCTCTTGGCATTCGCCGGGGACGCGGCAAAGAGGGTCCAGCGGCTGCTTACTTTTCGCCAAGAAACGCGGCACAGTATAGCTGGGAAAGATCCACGGCTGAAGCTCGAGGAAAGCTGCCGTTGCATTCGTTTCTGCTCAAGGAGTCGAAGCAGATGCTTCGTCGGAGAGCATAGATCCCTCAAGGGTCTTTCTCTGCTGTCTTGTTGCCGAGGTCCTGGCGCCAAGGAAAAAGCAGCAGTCGTGTCAGCGTGGGATGATGGTCCCCGCGGAAAAGAACACGGGAGCGAATGTTGCTCAGAATCCATGGATTCCAGGTAACGACTGTCAATCCTTCCTCGCCATTGCGTGAGCGCTGTCTTAGACGTCACGGGACACACCAATAGTCGCACTGAATCTTTCCGTGCACTTCGACCTCAGCAAAAGCACATGTTCCCCAACAGGTTTCCTTGACAAGTGAAACATGCTTCCAGTAAACCTTATAGTGCTTTAGGGCCTCTTCATGGGCCGTAACGACATAGAGCGTGGAAACCCCATGCCGGCCTCTTTCCCACAACCGTGTGCGTCCCCTTCATCATTTACGCTCCCTTGCAACACACGGCAGTCTGTTCCCGCTTCGCACGAATTTCCCCGATGACGACGGGCAGTTTCACTAATGGCTTTCGTCCTCGGTAGATGTTCCAAGACTCCAAGGATGCCTACTTAGAGCAGATGACAACTCGCCTCTTAGACGCAGCTTCGGCAAACCTGTCCCGTGTTTATATAGAGTCCACGACACAGTGCCCCCGTTTAGGGAATCGCCTTCGCGAGAAATCACATTGCATTCACGACTTGGCCGGAAAGATTCCTCATCACGTTCGCCTGGACGCCACCCAGAAAGAAGATCCACTGGCTTCTCCTTCTCTTCGGACAGCAAACAGCGTACAATGGAGCTGGGAAGATCCACTAGTATAAGCCCCAGGAAAGCTGCCGTTGCACGTGATTCTCTTCGTGGAGTCTAAGCAGGGGGCTGATTCGAGAGCATGGCGCCCCAAAGACTATTGCTCCCCAGTCTGTACTACTGGTTTCTGGGCGCGGGTAAGACACCTACAGTGGCGTCAGACTGGGTCGTTAGTTGGCTACGCGCAGAAAAGCGGGAGTGACCGTATTGCTCAGATCAGACACGTATTCCACGGAGAACGGGCAGGAAATGTAACACTTTCCGCTACTTGGAGCGGGCACTGCCATCGACTTCACGGGACACACCACTAGTAGCCTGGACTCGTTGCCTGCACCTCTGGCTTACCAAAGGCACCTATTCCGAAACCTGTTTCCTGACACGTGCTGTGATCTTTCGTTCACTTTGACAGTGTTTCCACACCCTCTTCATGGGAAGAAACCAAAGACAGCGTGGAAACGCCATCCCGGCATTTCCTCTTCATCATTTGCGCTCCCTTCCATCACACGGCGGTCTGTTCCCGCTTCGTACGAATTTCCACTAAGGCGCCGGTCATTCTTCACTAATCGCTTGCATCCTTGGTAGCCGTGACAAGCGTCCAAGGAAGCTTGCAGAGTGCAGATGGCAGACGGCCTCTTAGACCATGCGGCCGGAAAATCCGCCGAGAAATTTCCCCTTGGCCTATCGGATGCGTTCGGTGCACCTCAAAGACACAGAAGCTTGCGGCCTGGAAGCGGCTCGATTCAAAGCCGTCGTTGCCAGCATTTTGGCTCGGAGCGACCTACATTCGTCATGAAACACGTGGAGATCTGCGCCTGAATGCCCTCACAGGGTGTCAGTGCCTCTTCAGAAACGGCTTGGGAAACGATTTCCACGTTGCTGGACGCTCCGCTCGCCATTTGGTCTTCATGCATGGAATGAAGTTTGTGAGAAAACGCAGGACGACCCCTTCCTCCCCAGAAAGCTTTCCCATCGCATTCGCCTGGGACACTACGGAGAAGATCCGCTGGCTTCTGTGAACTCTGGTCACGAAAGAGTGTACGGCGGAGCTGCTGCGGATCCACTCGTACGAGCTACAGGAAAGCCGCCATAGCCTTCGTACGTGTCCACAGAGTCTAAGCAGATGGTTTGTTCGAGAGCTTGGATCTCCGAAGACCTTGGCTCCCCAACGGGTGTTACTGAACTCCGGGCGCTGGCCAGAAAGCTACGGTCGTGTAAGCCTGGCTGGGTCGTGGCCTGCCGTCAAGAACACGGGGGCCAAGTCCTTTCTCAAATCAGAACTGAACTCAGCGAAGAAGAGAGAAGAACCTTACCCTTGCCTCTACACTGTTTGAAGGCCGCCTTAGACTTCCCGGGACACACCGAGAGTAGCTTGGGATCATTCACAGCACTTCTGGCTTACCAAACGCACGTCTCGAAAAACCCGTTCCCTTGCCATACGACGCAATCTTTCCCTAACTGTTCTAGTGTCTGAAATTCAGTGCGTGAGAAGAAAGAGCCCGAGTATTGAAAGACCCCCCCCCAACCCTGTTCATCACAAGCGTCTCAGTCCCCTTCAGCATTTACGCTCCCTTGCGACACGGGGCAGCCTGATCCCGCTTCGAACGAATTTCCACGAAGAAACCAGTCGGTGTTCCGAAATCGCATTCGTTCTTTGCACATGAGAGAAGAGTCCAAGGCAGCTTATACACAGCAGATATACAATCTCCTCTGGGGTGCTGTACGGCAGGCAATTCTGATGACACGTTCTCCCTTGCCATGTACGATGAGTTGGGAAACAGAAGCTTGCAGAAAGCCAGTGGCTCCTCAGAGACAGCCCACCTCCTGGTTCAGCATAATGGGATTCCCACCTTTGTGTCTCTAACGGTGAGTTAGAGCCTCCTCAGAAACCTCTTTGGGAGTCCCTTTCGAGGTCTAGAGGAGCTCCAAAACGTATTTCTCTCGATTTAGGGTACGGTTGGCTGCAGATACGGCTTACAACCACGTCCTCACCAGGAAACTTTCTCTTCGCATTCGCCGGGGACGCGGCAAAGAGGGTCCAGCGGCTTCTTACTTTTCGCCAAGAAACGCGGCACAGTATAGCTGGCAAAGATCCACGGCTGAAGCTCGAGGAAAGCTGCCGTTGCATTCGTTTCTGCTCAAGGAGTCGAAGCAGATGCTTCGTCGGAGAGCATAGATCCCTCAAGGGTCTTTCTCTGCTGTCTTGTTGCCGAGGTCCTGGCGCCAAGGAAAAAGCAGCAGTCGTGTCAGCGTGGGATGATGGTCCCCGCGGAAAAGAACACGGGAGCGAATGTTGCTCAGAATCCATGGATTCCAGGTAACGACTGTCAATCCTTCCTCGCCATTGCGTGAGCGCTGTCTTAGACGTCACGGGACACACCAATAGTCGCACTGAATCTTTCCGTGCACTTCGACCTCGGCAAAAGCACATGTTCCCCAACAGGTTTCCTTGACAAGTGAAACATGCTTCCAGTAAACCTTATAGTGCTTTAGGGCCTCTTCATGGGCCGTAACGACATAGAGCGTGGAAACCCCATGCCGGCCTCTTTCCCACAACCGTGTGCGTCCCCTTCATCATTTACGCTCCCTTGCAACACACGGCAGTCTGTTCCCGCTTCGCACGAATTTCCCCGATGACGACGGGCAGTTTCACTAATGGCTTTCGTCCTCGGTAGATGTTCCAAGACTCCAAGGATGCCTACTTAGAGCAGATGACAACTCGCCTCTTAGACGCAGCTTCGGCAAACCTGTCCCGTGTTTATATAGAGTCCACGACACAGTGCCCCCGTTTAGGGAATCGCCTTCGCGAGAAATCACATTGCATTCACGACTTGGCCGGAAAGATTCCTCATCACGTTCGCCTGGACGCCACCCAGAAAGAAGATCCACTGGCTTCTCCTTCTCTTCGGACAGCAAACAGCGTACAATGGAGCTGGGAAGATCCACTAGTATAAGCCCCAGGAAAGCTGCCGTTGCACGTGATTCTCTTCGTGGAGTCTAAGCAGGGGGCTGATTCGAGAGCATGGCGCCCCAAAGACTATTGCTCCCCAGTCTGTACTACTGGTTTCTGGGCGCGGGTAAGACACCTACAGTGGCGTCAGACTGGGTCGTTAGTTGGCTACGCGCAGAAAAGCGGGAGTGACCGTATTGCTCAGATCAGACACGTATTCCACGGAGAATGGGCAGGAAATGTAACACTTTCCGCTACTTGGAGCGGGCACTGCCATCGACTTCACGGGACACACCACTAGTAGCCTGGACTCGTTGCCTGCACCTCTGGCTTACCAAAGGCACCTATTCCGAAACCTGTTTCCTGACACGTGCTGTGATCTTTCGTTCACTTTGACAGTGTTTCCACACCCTCTTCATGGGAAGAAACCAAAGACAGCGTGGAAACGCCATCCCGGCATTTCCTCTTCATCATTTGCGCTCC
Organism: Pteropus vampyrus; assembly: GCF_000151845.1. Classification (NCBI taxonomy): domain Eukaryota; kingdom Metazoa; phylum Chordata; class Mammalia; order Chiroptera; family Pteropodidae; genus Pteropus; species Pteropus vampyrus. The sequence continues at coordinate 7,370 of NW_011920321.1, forward strand.
CTTCCATCACACGGCGGTCTGTTCCCGCTTCGTACGAATTTCCACTAAGGCGCCGGTCATTCTTCACTAATCGCTTGCATCCTTGGTAGCCGTGACAAGCGTCCAAGGAAGCTTGCAGAGTGCAGATGGCAGACGGCCTCTTAGACCATGCGGCCGGAAAATCCGCCGAGAAATTTCCCCTTGGCCTATCGGATGCGTTCGGTGCACCTCAAAGACACAGAAGCTTGCGGCCTGGAAGCGGCTCGATTCAAAGCCGTCGTTGCCAGCATTTTGGCTCGGAGCGACCTACATTCGTCATGAAACATGTGGAGATCTGCGCCTGAATGCCCTCACAGGGTGTCAGTGCCTCTTCAGAAACGGCTTGGGAAACGATTTCCACGTTGCTGGACGCTCCGCTCGCCATTTGGTCTTCATGCATGGAATGAAGTTTGTGAGAAAACGCAGGACGACCCCTTCCTCCCCAGAAAGCTTTGCCATCGCATTCGCCTGGGACACTACGGAGAAGATCCGCTGGCTTCTGTGAACTCTGGTCACGAAAGAATGTACGGCGGAGCTGCTGCGGATCCACTCGTACGAGCTACAGGAAAGCCGCCATTGCCTTCGTACGTGTCCACATAGTCTAAGCAGATGGTTTGTTCGAGAGCTTGGATCTCCGAAGACCTTGGCTCCCCAACGTGTGTTACTGAACTCCGGGCGCTGGCCAGAAAGCTACGGTCGTGTAAGCCTGGCTGGCTCGTGGCCTGCCGTCAAGAACACGGGGGCCAAGTTCTTTCTCAAATCAGAACTGAACTCAGCGAAGAAGAGAGAAGAACCTTACCCTTGCCTCTACACTGTTTCAAGGCCGCCTTAGACTTCCCGGGACACACCGAGAGTAGCTTGGGATCATTCACAGCACTTCTGGCTTACCAAACGCACGTCTCGAAAAACCCGTTCCCTTGACATACGACGCAATCTTTCCCTAACTGTTCTAGTGTCTGAAATTCAGTGCGTGAGAAGAAAGAGCTCGGGTATTGAAAGACCCCCCCCAACACTGTTCATCACAAGCGTCTGAGTCCCCTTCAGCATTTACGCTCCCTTGCGACACGGGGCAGCCTGATCCCGCTTCGAACGAATTTCCACGAAGAAACCAGTCGGTGTTCCGAAATCGCATTCGTTCTTTGCACATGAGAGAAGAGTCCAAGGCAGCTTACACACAGCAGACATACAATCTCCTCTGGGGTGCCGTACGGCAGGCAATTCTGATGACACGTTCTCCCTTGCCATGTACGATGAGTTGGGAAACAGAAGCTTGCAGAAAGCCAGTGGCTCCTCAGAGACAGCCCACCTCGTGGTTCAGCATAATGGGATTCCCACCTTTGTGTCTCTAACGGTGAGTTAGAGCCTCCTCAGAAACCTCTTTGGGAGTCCCTTTCGAGGTCTAGAGGAGCTCCAAAACGTATTTCTCTCGATTTAGGGTACGGTTGGCTGCAGATACGGCTTACAACCACGTCCTCACCAGGAAACTTTCTCTTGGCATTCGCCGGGGACGCGGCAAAGAGGGTCCAGCGCCTTCTTACTTTTCGCCAAGAAACGCGGCACAGTATAGCTGGGAAAGATCCACGGCTGAAGCTCGAGGAAAGCTGCCGTTGCATTCAGTTTCTGCTCAAGGAGTCGAAGCAGATGCTTCGTCGGAGAGCATAGA
>NW_011920322.1:0-1533 GCF_000151845.1 Pteropus vampyrus
TTATATTTATCAAGAATATTAACCTGTAATTTTTGTTGTCATTGTTATTGTTGTTGTTGTTGTTGTTGTTGTTATATCTTTGGTTTTGGTATCAGGGTAATGATGGCTTCATAGAATGAATGTGGGAGACCCTCTTTCTCTTTAATTTTTTTAAAATAGTTTAATAAGGATAGGTAGTAATTCCTTAAATGTTTGATAGAATTTACCTGTGAAGTATTTGGTCCTGGATTTTTATCTGTTGGGAGATTTTTATTACTCCTTGAATTTCATTGCTAATGGTTGGTCTGTTTATATTTTCTATTTCCTCTTGGTTCAGTCTCAGAAGGTTACATGCTTCTAGAAATGTATCATTTTTTTTTCTAGATTGTTGATTTTTTGGCATATGATTGTAGTATTCTTTAACGATTCTCTTTATTTCTGTGTTGTTGGTTATAACCTCTCCTTTTTCATTTATGATTTTATTTTGGCTTTTATGTATCTGTTGTTATGCCAGTGCCATACTGCTTTGATTATTTGATTATAAATATGATTTTATTTTTCTCGATGAGTTTGGCTGAAGGCTTGTCAATTTTGTTTATCTTTTCAAAGAACCAGCTCTTAGTTTCATTAATCTATTTTATTATTTTCTAATTTTCTATTTTTTTTTAAATTTCTGCTTTGTTCTTATTTCCTTCCTTCTGCTTACTTGCATTTTGTTTAATCTTCTTTTTCTATTTCCTTTAGGTGTAAAGTTAGGTATTTTATTTGGGATTTTTCTTGTTTCATGTAGTCAGCCTGTATAGTTATGTACTTAACTCTTAGAACTGCTTTTGCTGCATCCCATAAATTTTAGAAAGCTTTGTTTTCATTTTCATTCATCTCAGTATAGTTTTTGATTTCCTTTTTGATCTATTGATTGTTTAGTAGCATGTTGTTTAGTCTTCACATATTTGTATTTTTTTCCAGTTTTCTTTCTGTGATTGATTTCTAGTTTTATGCCACTGTGGTTGAAAAAGGTGCTTGATATGTTTTCAATCTTCTTGAATTTATCAAGGATTGTTTTGTGGACTAAATATGATCTATTCTGAACAATATTTTATGTGCACTTAAAAAAATGTATATTCTGCCATTTTTGAGAGAAATATTCTAAAATGTCTATTAAGTTTATCTTATGACATTTAAGGTCACTATTATCATTTAATTTTCTGTCTGGATGACCTATCCATTGATGTTAGTGGGTTTTAAAATCCTCTACTGTTATTATATTACTGTATTATTATATTATTCTCTTTATATCCATTAATATTTGCTTTAGTTGCTCCTAGGTTGGGAGTGTACATATTTATGATTTTGATATTCTCTTCTTAGATTGACCCCTTTCTAATTACATAATGTGCTTCTTTGCCCTTTTTAAATATTCTGTGTTTTAAAGTCTATTTTTTTTCTAAAACAAATATTGCTATCCTAACTTTCTTTACACTTCTATTTGCATAGAATACCTTTTGTCATCCCTTCACTTTTGGTCTGTATGTTTCTTTTGATTTAAACTGAGTC
>NW_011920323.1:0-861 GCF_000151845.1 Pteropus vampyrus
GCTGGTTCACGCTTCCTTGGCCAGAGGGACCAAGGGTCCCACCGCTCAGCTGCCCGAGGCCCCAGCACCAGGTGCCTGCAGAACCGGGCAGTGCCCACGGCAGAGCCAGACACAGGCTGAGCCAGGCAGGGCCGCCAGCCTTCCGGCTGGAACCCACAGGCACCAGCTGCAGGGCGGGCAGGCGAGGGCCGTCTGGTGGCGGTGGGTTCCCCGGTGCCACGGTGAGACCGAGCAGGGCCCACCCGGGAGCAGCTGCGGGGGTGTCCGCTGCTGCCTCACATGACCCGCCATCGAGACGGTGCCTGTTGTCGTGGAGGAAGCCGGCTTCAGTGCCCCCGGCGGGGCAGGCGGGGGCCCGCGGACCGGGCGACAGGCGCCAAGGTCGCATCGCGGCATCCTGAGTAGCGATGGGGCTGGTCGAGGGTTTGAAAGACAGAAATAGCTGCTTTAGAAAAGCCGTGTTTAATTTTAGGTTCGTGTGGGAGAGCTAGGAAAAAAATAGCGTCGAAGTAGCAGAAATCACGGCTCTGGACGTGTTCCCGAGAGGAGACGGGATGGAGGTCATCCGGACAGCCGCGCCGGTGGACAGGGAGCCTCAGTGGGGAACAGTTGACACCCGAGGTCAGGGAGACGGTCGACGTTCACACACTAGTGAGAAAAAGGCGGATGAGTCCGTGCACATCTGGCGCGTGACTTTTATAGATGGGCAAGTCACACCAAAGCAGCCCAGGTGCCCCCTATACACAAAGTGCTGTCCCCACGGCGGCTGCCCTGCTCGGAGGGACCTGTGCCCCAGGCCCCCAGCAGCCGTTCCCGCCCGCCATGTTGCCACCGGGTCTCTCTCCATCTCGGTGTTCTCTG
>NW_011920324.1:0-8973 GCF_000151845.1 Pteropus vampyrus
GCAATCTACCCACAGCCACAGGCTGTGATATCCATACTGACAATATAGCCTTTTCAGTGTGGAAATTCGTACGAAGCGGGTTCAGGCGGTTGCCTTTTGGAAGAGAGCGTACGTGCTGCAAAGACATGATTAGACTGCCGGGATTTATTAGGTGGTAAGGTATTTCAATTCTTCTGGTCCCATTTTGCCATTAAGAAGAGATAGCTATCCTCTAAAGCTGAGAGAAAGCGAGCACCACTTGTACAGCAAGCTCCTTTGGGATTGCCTGGCTTGTATGATCCAGAAGTGCAGTCATTGTTGGATGCTGTGAAGTAAGGCGGCCCTCTAAGTAAGTACTGAGAGAAGTTGCAGTTCTCGTGGTTAAGGTCATAGTTACTTGTTTGGAACCACTTCTTACTCTGTTGTGTGTGACATGGTGGGTGTTCCGTCCCAGACTGACAGATCTGTAAAGCTGTTTCTCATGTGCCCTTTTGCCGTACCAAAGTGGTGGTGGAAAAGTCTTTGGACATCCTTCGTCTTGAGCTTGCCATCTGAAAGAATTCAGCAGCATGTACTCTTCCAGTGGCAGCATGTGTGCAATCTGCGGTCGAGTCAAATAACAGCTTTCATATGCGGTCTTTTGGCAAACGCCAAAGAAAAAGCCACTCTGTGTGTGTCTGTGCGTGTGTGCGGTGCTGAAGGGTCATTTTAAAGAAAATTGTTTGGTGTGGATGTATTTGTAATCTGTGTCCTCAGAAGCGCCGGTCCATAAACGAACAGTGTTTTCTCATGCATATGGGAACTGAAACTGTCTCTGGGATGTGTCAGCGGGCTTCCGAGCCACTGATGGAGCCTTGAGGCTGGAATGCAAGTATGCTTCATTCAGAAGTTAGAGCACTCTGACGCATGATTTTGGAGGCATAGCCTTTGTCAGAATTGCTTCCATTCTGGAAGGCTCTGCCTAGTAACGGTGCTCAGTAGACATCCTTTATGCTGACGGATAGACAGATACATTGACTGGGCTGCAGCATTGTTCTATGCAGTGACATGGGAACTGTGGACTCTGAAGCAATCTTGGTCTCCTACCACAAAGAGAAAGTGTGAAATTGGAAAGCTGGCAGATCCATTGGGAAATTTCGTACGAAGCGGGTTCGGGCAGCAGCATTTTGGAAGAGAGCGTCTATGCTGAAGACACATTCTTAGAATGCGGCGATTAACCCGGTGGTATGGTGCTTTATGTGTTCGGGTCTTCTTCTGCCATTACGGAGCTAGAAAGACTTTAAAGTGCGAGAAGGTGTACAGCGCATGCAAAGGAAACCGTTTTGGAACGCTTGATTTCTCTAGTCCAGAAGTGTATTCGATCATTTGGTGCAAGTTTTGCTGTATGCTGTACAGAAAGTCGGCACTGTAAGAAAGCAGAGAAATTGGAGTTCTTGCCTGTACCTGGAGTCAAGCATTTAGGATGTGAGCAAGAACTGAGCCCCGTTCCTTGGGACCTGAGTCAGGCTCAATCCCAGTCTGACAAAACCGTAGATTTGTTCGCTCGTGTCCTTTGTCCGGCACCAAAGCGCTGGTTGGAAACAGTTTTGACATCCGTTCTCCTTAGCTTGCTATCTGCCTAGAATGCACAAAAGGGTGATAAGACAGTGGCAGTATGCTTGTGCTGTGTAGTAAGAGCAGAATAAAAGCTTTAGTCTGCCATCGTGTTTCGCCTCGGCACAAAAGAAGCCACATTGTGTGGCTTGTCGTAGGAAGGGTAATATGAAGGGAAATCCTTCTGGAGAGGATGTTCTTTAACCTGAATATTCAGAGGCACCGGCCGAAACGAACGGACCATGTTTTCCAATGAGTATTGAAAGGGAAACCGACTCCCACTGATGTTTCAGGGGGATACTGACCAACCGATGGAGCCTGAGGCTGGGATCCAAATTTGTTTAATGCAGACGTCAGATGACTCTGGCGAATAATGTTGGATCAGATCTCTGAAAAGAGCAGATTCCACTCTGTCCGCTTCTCCTTAGAAACGGCTCTCCGTACTACTTTTCTCTGCATAGCGATATACAGGGATTTTGAAAGGACTGCAGGATTGTTCGGAGATGAGCCTGGAGAAGTGTAGTTCAGGAAGCAAATGTGCAATCTACCCACAGCCACAGGCTGTGATATCCATACTGACAATATAGCCTTTTCAGTGTGGAAATTCGTACGAAGCGGGTTCAGGCGGTTGCCTTTTGGAAGAGAGCGTACGTGCTGCAAAGACATGATTAGACTGCCGGGATTTATTAGGTGGTAAGGTATTTCAATTCTTCTGGTCCCATTTTGCCATTAAGAAGAGATAGCTATCCTCTAAAGCTGAGAGAAAGCGAGCACCACTTGTACAGCAAGCTCCTTTGGGATTGCCTGGCTTGTATGATCCAGAAGTGCAGTCATTGTTGGATGCTGTGAAGTAAGGCGGCCCTCTAAGTAAGTACTGAGAGAAGTTGCAGTTCTCGTGGTTAAGGTCATAGTTACTTGTTTGGAACCACTTCTTACTCTGTTGTGTGTGACATGGTGGGTGTTCCGTCCCAGACTGACAGATCTGTAAAGCTGTTTCTCATGTGCCCTTTTGCCGTACCAAAGTGGTGGTGGAAAAGTCTTTGGACATCCATCGTCTTGAGCTTGCCATCTGAAAGAATTCAGCAGCATGTACTCTTCCAGGGGCAGCATGTCTGCAATCTGTGGTCGAGTCAAATAACAGCTTTCATATGCGGTCTTTTGGCAAACGCCAAAGAAAAAGCCACTCTGTGTGTGTCTGTGCGTGTGTGCGGTGCTGAAGGGTCATTTTAAAGAAAATTGTTTGGTGTGGATGTATTTGTAATCTGTGTCCTCAGAAGCGCCGGTCCATAAACGAACAGTGTTTTCTCATGCATATGGGAACTGAAACTGTCTCTGGGATGTGTCAGCGGGCTTCCGAGCCACTGATGGAGCCTTGAGGCTGGAATGCAAGTATGCTTCATTCAGAAGTTAGAGCACTCTGACGCATGATTTTGGAGGCATAGCCTTTGTCAGAATTGCTTCCATTCTGGAAGCCTCTGCCTAGTAACGGTGCTCAGTAGACATTCTTTATGCTGACTGATAGACAGATACTTTCACTGGGCTGCAGCATTGTTCTATGCAGTGAAATGGGAACTGTGGACTCTGAAGCAATCTTGGTCTCCTACCACAAAGAGAAAGTGTGAAATTGGAAAGCTGGCAGATCCATTGGGAAATTTCGTACGAAGCGGGTTCGGGCAGCAGCATTTTGGAAGAGAGCGTCTATGCTGAAGACACATTCTTAGAATGCGGCGATTAACCCGGTGGTATGGTGCTTTATGTGTTCGGGTCTTCTTCTGCCATTACGGAGCTAGAAAGACTTTAAAGTGCGAGAAGGTGTACAGCGCATGCAAAGGAAACCGTTTTGGAACGCTTGATTTCTCTAGTCCAGAAGTGTATTCGATCATTTGGTGCAAGTTTTGCTGTATGCTGTAAAGAAAGTCGGCACTGTAAGAAAGCAGAGAAATTGGAGTTCTTGGCTGTACCTGGAGTCAAGCATTTAGGATGTGAGCAAGAACTGAGCCCCGTTCCTTGGGACCTGAGTCAGGCTCAATCCCAGTCTGACAAAAAAGTAGTTTCGTTCGGTCGTGTCCTTTATCCGGCACCAAAGCGCTGGTTGGAAACAGTTTTGACATCCGTTCTCCTTAGCTTGCTATCTGCCTAGAATGCACAAAAGGGTGATAAGACAGTGGCAGTATGCTTGTGCTGTGTAGTAAGAGCAGAATAAAAGCTTTAGTCTGCCATCGTTTTTCGCCTCGGCACAAAGGAAGCCACATTGTGTGGCGTGTCGTAGGAAGGGTAATATGAAGGGAAATCCTTCTGGAGGGGATGTTCTTTAACCTGAATATTCAGAGGCACCGACCGAAACGAACGGACCATGTTTTCCAAAGAGTATGGAAAGGGAAACCGTCTCCCACTGATGTTTCAGGGGGATACTGACCAACCGATGGAACCTGAGGCTGGGATCCAAATTTGTTTAATGCAGACGTCAGATGACTCTGGAGAATAATGTTGGATCAGATCTCTGAAAAGAGCAGATTCCACTCTGTACGCTTCCCCTTAGAAACGGCTTTCCGCGTACTTCTTTTCTCTGCATAGCGATATACAGGGAGTTTGAAAGGACTGCAGGATTGTTCGGAGATGAGCCTGGAGAAGTGTAGTTCAGGAAGCAAATGTGTAATCTACCCACAGCCACAGGCTGTGATATCCATACTGACAATATAGCCTTTTCAGTGTGGAAATTCGTACGAAGCGGATTCAGGCGGTTGCCTTTTGGAAGAGAGCGTACGTGCTGCAAAGACATGATTAGACTGCCGGGATTTATTAGGTCGTAAGGTATTTCAATTCTTCTGGTCCCATTTTGCCATTAAGAAGAGATAGCTATCCTCTAAAGCTGAGAGAAAGCGAGCACCACTTGTACAGCAAGCTCCTTTGGGATTGCCTGGCTTGTATGATCCAGAAGTGCAGTCATTGTTGGATGCTGTGAAGTAAGGCGGCCCTCTAAGTAAGTACTGAGAGAAGTTGCAGTTCTCGTGGTTAAGGTCATAGTTACTTGTTTGGAACCACTTCTTACTCTGTTGTGTGTGACATGGTGGTTGTTCCGTCCCAGACTGACAGATCTGTAAAGCTGTTTCTCATGTGCCCTTTTGCCGTACCAAAGTGGTGGTGGAAAAGTCTTTGGACATCCATCGTCTTGAGCTTGCCATCTGAAAGAATTCGGCAGCATGTACTCTTCCAGTGGCAGCATGTCTGCAATCTGTGGTCGAGTCAAATAACAGCTTTCATATGCGGTCTTTTGGCAAACGCCAAAGAAAAAGCCACTCTGTGTGTGTCTGTGCGTGAGTGTGTGTGGTGCTGAAGGGTCATTTTAAAGAAAATTGTTTGGTGTGGATGTATTTGTAATCCGTGTCCTCAGAAGCGCCGGTCCATAAACGAACAGTGTTTTCTCATGCATATGGTAACTGAAACTGTCTCTGGGATGTGTCAGCGGGCTTCCGAGCCACTGATGGAGCCTTGAGGCTGGAATGCAAGTATGCTTCATTCAGAAGTTAGAGCACTCTGACGCATGATTTTGGAGGCATAGCCTTTGTCAGAATTGCTTCCATTCTGGAAGCCTCTGCCTAGTAACGGTGCCCAGTAGACATCCTTTATGCTGACGGATAGACAGATACATTGACTGGGCTGCAGCATTGTTCTATGCAGTGACATGGGAACTGTGGACTCTTAAGCAATCTTGGTCTCCTACCACAAAGAGAAAGTGTGAAATTGGAAAGCTGGCAGATCCATTGGGAAATTTCGTACGAAGCGGGTTCGGGCAGCAGCATTTTGGAAGAGAGCGTCTATGCTGAAGACACATTCTTAGAATGCGGCGATTAACCCGGTGGTATGGTGCTTTATGTGTTCGGGTCTTCTTCTGCCATTACGGAGCTAGAAAGACTTTAAAGTGCGAGAAGGTGTACAGCGCATGCAAAGGAAACCGTTTTGGAACGCTTGATTTCTCTAGTCCAGAAGTGTATTCGATCATTTGGTGCAAGTTTTGCTGTATGCTGTAAAGAAAGTCGGCACTGTAAGAAAGCAGAGAAATTGGAGTTCTTGCCTGTACCTGGAGTCAAGCATTTAGGATGTGAGCAAGAACTGAGCCCCGTTCCTTGGGACCTGAGTCAGGCTCAATCCCAGTCTGACAAAACCGTAGATTTGTTCGGTCGTGTCCTTTGTCCGGCACCAAAGCGCTGGTTGGAAACAGTTTTGACATCCGTTCTCCTTAGCTTGCTATCTGCCTAGAATGCACAAAAGGGTGATAAGACAGTGGCAGTATGCTTGTGCTGTGTAGTAAGAGCGGAATAAAAGCTTTAGTCTGCCATCGTTTTTCGCCTCGGCACAGAGGAAGCCACATTGTGTGGCGTGTCGTAGGAAGGGTAATATGAAGGGAAATCCTTCTGGAGAGGATGTTCTTTAACCTGAATATTCAGAGGCACCGGCCGAAACGAATGGACCATGTTTTCCAATGAGTATGGAAAGGGAAACCGTCTCCCACTGATGTTTCAGGGGGGTACTGACCAACCGATGGAGCTTGAGGCTGGGATCCAAATTTGTTTAATGCAGACGTCAGATGACTCTGGCGAATAATGTTGGATCAGATCTCTGAAAAGAGCAGATTCCACTCTGTCCGCTTCTCCTTAGAAACGGCTCTCCGTACTTCTTTTCTCTGCATAGCGATATACAGGGATTTTGAAAGGACTGCAGGATTGTTCGGAGATGAGCCTGGAGAAGTGTAGTTCAGGAAGCAAATGTGCAATCTACCCACAGCCACAGGCTGTGATATCCATACTGACAATATAGCCTTTTCAGTGTGGAAATTCGTACGAAGCGGGTTCAGGCGGTTGCCTTTTGGAAGAGAGCGTACGTGCTGCAAAGACATGATTAGACTGCCGAGATTTATTAGGTGGTAAGGTATTTCAATACTTCTGGTCCCATTTTGCCATTAAGAAGAGATAGCTATCCTCTAAAGCTGAGAGAAAGCGAGCACCACTTGTACAGCAAGCTCCTTTGGGATTGCCTGGCTTGTATGATCCAGAAGTGCAGTCATTGTTGGATGCTGTGAAGTAAGGCGGCCCTCTAAGTAAGTACTGAGAGAAGTTGCAGTTCTCGTGGTTAAGGTCATAGTTACTTGTTTGGAACCACTTCTTACTCTGTTGTGTGTGACATGGTGGGTGTTCCGTCCCAGACTGACAGATCTGTAAAGCTGTTTCTCATGTGCCCTTTTGCCGTACCAAAGTGGGTGGTGGAAAAGTCTTTGGACATCGATCGTCTTGAGCTTGCCATCTGAAAGAATTCAGCAGCATGTACTCTTCCAGGGGCAGCATGTCTGCAATCTGTGGTCGAGTCAAATAACAGCTTTCATATGCGGTCTTTTGGCAAACGCCAAAGAAAAAGCCACTCTGTGTGTGTCTGTGCGTGTGTGTGGTGCTGAAGGGTCATTTTAAAGAAAATTGTTTGGTGTGGATGTATTTGTAATCTGTGTCCTCAGAAGCGCCGGTCCATAAACGAACAGTGTTTTCTCATGCATATGGTAACTGAAACTGTCTCTGGGATGTGTCAGCGGGCTTCCAAGCCACTGATGGAGCCTTGAGGCTGGAATGCAAGTATGCTTCATTCAGAAGTTAGAGCACTCTGACGCATGATTTTGGCGGCATAGCCTTTGTCAGAATTGCTTCCATTCTGGAAGCCTCTGCCTAGTAACGGTGCTCAGTAGACATCCTTTATGCTGACGGATAGACAGATACATTCACTGGGCTGCAGCATTGTTCTATGCAGTGACATGGGAACTGTGGACTCTGAAGCAATCTTGGTCTCCTACCACAAAGAGAAAGTGTGAAATTGGAAAGCTGGCAGATCCATTGGGAAATTTCGTACGAAGCGGGTTCGGGCAGCAGCATTTTGGAAGAGAGCGTCTATGCTGAAGACACATTCTTAGAATGCGGCGATTAACCCGGTGGTATGGTGCTTTATGTGTTCGGGTCTTCTTCTGCCATTACGGAGCTAGAAAGACTTTAAAGTGCGAGAAGGTGTACAGCGCATGCAAAGGAAACCGTTTTGGAACGCTTGATTTCTCTAGTCCAGAAGTGTATTCGATCATTTGGTGCAAGTTTTGCTGTATGCTGTAAAGAAAGTCGGCACTGTAAGAAAGCAGAGAAATTGGAGTTCTTGCCTGTACCTGGAGTCAAGCATTTAGGATGTGAGCAAGAACTGAGCTCCGTTCCTTGGGACCTGAGTCAGGCTCAATCCCAGTCTGACAAAACCGTAGATTTGTTCGGTCGTGTCCTTTGTCCGGCACCAAAGCGCTGGTTGGAAACAGTTTTGACATCCGTTCTCCTTAGCTTGCTATCTACCTAGAATGCACAAAAGGGTGATAAGACAGTGGCAGTATGCTTGTGCTGTGTAGTAAGAGCAGAATAAAAGCTTTAGTCTGCCATCGTTTTTCGCCTTGGAACAAAGGAAGCCACATTGTGTGGCGTGTCGTAGGAAGGGTAATATGAAGGGAAATCCTTCTGGAGAGGATGTTCTTTAACCTGAATATTCAGAGGCACAGGCCGAAACGAACGGACCATGTTTTCCAATGAGTATGGAAAGGGAAACCGTCTCCCACTGATGTTTCAGGGGGATACTGACCAACCGATGGAGCCTGAGGCTGGGATCCAAATTTGTTTAATGCAGACGTCAGATGACTCTGGCGAATAATGTTGGATCAGATCTCTGAAAAGAGCAGATTCCACTCTGTACGCTTGTCCTTAGAAACGGCTCTCCGTACTTCTTTTCTCTGCATAGCGATATACAGGGATTTTGAAAGGACTGCAGGATTGTTCGTAGATGAGCCTGGAGAAGTGTAGATCAGGAAGCAAATGTGCAATCTACCCACAGCCACAGGCTGTGATGTCCATACTGACAATATAGCCTTTTCAGTGTGGAAATTCGTACGAAGCGGGTTCAGGCGGTTGCCTTTTGGAAGAGAGCGTACGTGCTGCAAAGACATGATTAGACTGCCGGGATTTATTAGGTGGTAAGGTATTTCAATTCTTCTGGTCCCATTTTGCCATTAAGAAGAGATAGCTATCCTCTAAAGCTGAGAGAAAGCGAGCACCACTTGTACAGCAAGCTCCTTTGGGATTGCCTGGCTTGTATGATCCAGAAGTGCAGTCATTGTTGGATGCTGTGAAGTAAGGCGGCCCTCTAAGTAAGTACTGAGAGAAGTTGCAGTTCTCGTGGTTAAGGTCATAGTTACTTGTTTGGAACCACTTCTTACTCTGTTGTGTGTGACATGGTGGGTGTTCCGTCCCAGACTGACAGATCTGTAAAGCTGTTTCTCATGTGCCCTTTTGCCGTACCAAAGTGGTGGTGGAAAAGTCTTTGGACATCCATCGTCTTGTG
>NW_011920325.1:0-1435 GCF_000151845.1 Pteropus vampyrus
TCAGCAGCATCTGTGCCAGCTGAGGGGCCTGGGCCCCTTTGGCAAAACCACTAAAGCCTTTCCCATGGGGCAGAGAGCCCTTGCCGGGGTTCTTTCCTAGAAGGTAGAAATCCTTTCAGAGAATGAGAAGACAAGTAGTATTCATAAAGGAACGTGGAGTCTTTCTTAAGGACATGAAACTCTTCCAGGGACCTGGCATACTTCCTGAGGGCCTGGAGTCCTCCTGCATCCATGGAGTCCTTCTTAAGGACTGGAGCCGGTGCAGGGCCACAGAGCCCCCTCAGGACCAAGGAGTCCCTCCTGGGGGCGAGGAGCCCTTCCCAGGGATATGGAGCCCTCCTGAGGACATGGATTCTTCCTGGCAGACAAAGCCCTCCCAGGACAAGGCCTCATTCCTGAGGAAATGGAGTCCATCTTGGTGCAACTGAGTCTCCAGATCTCTCCGGGTGCTCAGCGACTGGGGCCTAAGGCCACCTTCCTGAGGCAGGATGTGTGCTGTGCTTTGCTGGGAGGGGCATTGCAGGACCGCTGGGGCTGGGACTGGGGCTGCCATCCTGAGTGGATGCAGGTGGAGTCTGGTGTGTCTCCAATGAAGTATTTGCTGGTTCTGTGCTGCCTTTTATTCTGGGGCCAAGAATGTGAGGAGGGGAGGGCAGGAGGGACTGTAAAGAGGTCAGTAGGGGTGATGGGAGCCCAGCTGGAATGAGCTGTGGGAACTACTGTCTGAGGCTTTTATGTCAGGCTGCAGCAGCTGGGAGTAGAGAATTTGTGTGTGTGTGTGTGTGCGTGATTAAAATCAGTGAGATCTTTGTGGTGACCGCACTCAACGGGGAAGGAAGCTGAAGTCCAGGAACCTGAACTAGCAGGTAGAAATCTCAGATGCACAGGAAGTATCACAAGAAAGCAACTTCTATTTTGAGCCCCCATTTTCCCAAGCGCCAGAAACAATCTTTCGTCAATTTGGAATTTCTTCTCTTTCCACAAGGGTCACAGCTGAGTTCTGAGGTTCTTATATAATGCAAAGATGTTTGGAGTGTTCTCTCTAGTCACCGTGGTGCATGTGGCACCCATCCCCTGGGATTCCATCCTTGCACCTGGCCCCCAGTGGTGCATGTAGGCCATCCCAGAGCAGTTTCTTATTCTCATCTGCATAACCCATTTTAGTCTAAGCTTCGGTACCTCTTCTGTGCCACATGCAAAGACCTGTGAGATCTTGGCTACCTAGTCACACCTTGAAACCATTTCTGCTCTGGGCTCCTGCTCTGGATTTTACTTGACTAACAAGGCCCCTCCCTTTTTGGACCCTTCTGTGCCAATGCTCTCGCTGTGTCCCCTTCTTCTCTCATCCTACTCCCTAGTTTAGGGAAAGTTTTCTTAATCTGCAGGTGGGGAAGCCTTAGTTTTGCTTACTGGTTAGCTATCTATTCCTGTGTCA
>NW_011920326.1:0-1219 GCF_000151845.1 Pteropus vampyrus
CGGATCCCAGAGGTTGCACCAGAAGCGAATTCCCGCTCTGTGTCTGACACCGGCGCCCGGCCTGGGGACCCAGCAGGGTGCGTCCACACTTCCTCTGCAGCTCACAGCATCTGATCAGAAGCTCGCTCCGACGAGGCTCCGAAAGGCCTTTGAAGTGGCAGGTGGAGAGGCAGGGGCCGGAGGGTGGTGAGGAGCCCAGAACTATCACAGCCCGGCGCCTGGCGGAGGGACCACCAGGGACCCGGGGACCCAAGAGCAGTAGCAGGCACGGCCGCCCCAGGCTCGCAGGCGCTGCTGCACCCCGAATCCAGCTCCTCTGCTCCTTTCGGTGACAAGGCATGGTTAGAAGGTCCCCCCCAGTCTGAGTGGGTACATTGCTGAGCCCTGGATTCTCAGGAATTTCAAAGGAATTTGGGGCAGCGCTGCTCACACAGCTGTGACCAAGCGGGTGTGAGCGCGTGCACACGGACGGCAACACAGCACGACACAGGCGTTCAGGACGGCGGGTGAAGAAAGGGCCTGCTGGTGGCCTCGTCCTTAGGGAAGCCCTGCCTCTGCTGCCCGCCCCGCCCCACCCCACCCCCAGAAGATTTGCATTGCATGTGTCAGCTTGGGAAAGGCCCTGAGAAGTCCTGCAGGGAGCACATTTGGTTTCCTCGGCTTCCCCGCCAAATATATGTGAGCAAACACTTTTCTAAGACGAAAGCTCTCCTCCGTCTCATCCTGCTGGTGACCGTGGTATCCGTGCAGGACACAGCGTTTGCAGGGACCGGAGACCGACCTCGTGACCAGGTGAGGAGCAGGACGTCCTCCTCGGGGTCAGCAGCCCCCCGACCCCGGCCCCCCTCATCCTCTGCTCCGAGTAGCTGCATCTCTGCCCTGCTCGGCTGTGAGCTGCGGGAGGGGCGCGAGCACCGCCCACCCTCCAGCGCCAGGCCAGGCGTGGGATTTGAAGACGCTTGTTTAAGCAAGGGTGGCACAGAGAGAGGGCAGGGGGCGGCACAGTGCTGCACTGTGCTCGAAAGGCTGCAGCTGACCCGTCCCTGACGGCTCCCCAGGGGCCGAGATGGGCTGGACACCTGCGGACAATGTCCCAGATGAGGCTCCCTTGGGGAGGCGCCCGGCTCCCGAGCATGTTCACCGCAGAGCTCCAACCTGTGGCTCCCCACCCAGGGGACCTCGGCGATTGAAAGTGGCGACGGCTTCTCGGGCTCGCCCT
>NW_011920327.1:0-1445 GCF_000151845.1 Pteropus vampyrus
TACAATGTTTCCTGGCCCGGTTTACACAGGAAAAGTTTATTATTTATCTCAAGTTAAAACAGGATTTTCAATAAAACGACGTGTAGAAAAGTGTCCCAAGTGATAACGAAAAATAACTTTCAGTCTTGAAATTCACAACATTCATTTTAAGTGATAACTTAAAAAATAACTTTTTAAGCGCGCGTCTCTGATGCTGTCGGTGCTGAGAGAGGTTGTCACGACATCACTCACAGAGTGAGTCTCTCCTGGCTGTCGTGTGCTCACCCTGGACTTGTTTGCTCAGGACCTTCTACATGTTGCAAACGCGAAGGTTCATGTTCCACAGTGAGTCCGCCTGAGCAGAGAGAGCAAAGACAATCTCAGGACAGGGAGCAATGGAAGAAAATAAGACCTCGAACCCAACAACTAGTGACGACCCCGTTCGTTGGGCGTTTGACACAGAGCGGCACTTTTAGGGTTTCGTATCCTGATATGATAGTTCTTGTGACACATACACCCTTTACTGGTATTAGCTTCATTTCAGGAAATTGGCTGAGAGTTTGCGGTTGATGTACAGTACAACCTTTCCCATTTAAAATAATAAAATACGCAGACCCAATGCACAGTTTTAAGTGCACTTGCTTTACAGGAGTGGATAGCCGGCATTACACAGCAGATGCCTGAATCGAGAAAAGGTTATTGTGGATAGATCATGGAAATGGCAAAAGATACGAGGTGGTTTGCCAAGGGTTGCTGTTCGGGCACACACCTAGAGCACGAATGCTTTCTGTGCCGTCATTTTCTCTTCTCCTGTTCTTTAGAACAATATGGCTCAGCACAAATAACTTTAATCATGGGTGTTCCATCCATTTCTATACCCTTCCTTCCTTCCTCCCTCCCTCCCTCCCTCCCTCCCTCCCTCCCTTCCTCCCTCCCTCTCTTTCTGTCTTCCTTTGTCCCTCCCTTCCTCACTTCTTTCCATCCACCTCTGAAGTAAGTCAGCATGCTTGGTGTTGAGGATCTAAGACTCACTGCCCACTTCTTTATATCTTGAATTTTCTTTATAAGCTCCTGTCTCCTCTGGCCATTCCTGTTTAGTACACACAAGGCGTCCTCCATCATGCACACACCCGACTGACCTGCTCTTTTCTGCAACACCGACCCTCGATCCCGTCCAGGATTCACAGGGTTCCTTAGACGCCGGTAACCATACGTATTAAAGCTCTTCTGTCCCCTCGCCGTAGGCAAACCCTCATCGAGGTCCTCTTACTGATCGATCCAACTGATGGCCCACAGATCCTTTACCTCTCCTGAGGGACAAGTGTCAATCACAAAGCCTGGGCCCTCACATGGGGTTGTTTGGGGAGCAAATAATTCCTGTGGCCTGGAGGCGGGTGGAAGGGGTTCAGGAACATAAACTAGATTTGGGGGAGGTGGGAAATCCTCCATGTTTTTGTCATGGGTGA
>NW_011920328.1:0-2102 GCF_000151845.1 Pteropus vampyrus
CCTCCACTTCCCTGTCGACCAGGCTGTGCAATCCCCGCAGGACCTGCCAAATGTGACTCCCTTGCACCTCGCTTCATTCACTGAGACCCCTTTGTTGCACACCCTTCTGACGTTACTCTCGGGAAATGCTTTCTCTTTCTCCTTCATTTTTCTGTCGCCAGGGGACTTTTTTTTTTCTCGATTTTTTTGTTTTTTTTTTTACATCTACCTTACTTCTTTCCTTCCATCTGCCTACACTACTCCTGTCAGCATGGCGTTCATGCTCGATCTTCACCGAGTCATGAGTCCTGGGGTACACTTCTCTTGTCTCCTCTTTGCTTCTCCTGTCTTACAAGGACACATGTTTCCTTAGTCCGTTCAGAGTTGGCTCTTGTTTCTTCTGCCCCTCCCCTGCTGAAGACGTCCCTTTGGGTGCTATGTGCTCACAGTCCAAGCAGACGTCTTCCTTAGAGTCTTCACTGCCAACTACTTCAGCTTTACTCTCAGGATCCTCCGCTCTGGGATCAGCACTTTGTGCTCCATTCCCTACCCACTGGCAGTGAAACCGACCCCTCCGCCATCTTTCCAGGTACCATCTAGGCTACATCCAAAGCTCGCTGTCTGCCTGGTAGGGTCCTTTTTTCCCCAAGTCTGGCACTCTCGACTCATGCTCCATGTGCCCCGAGACCGTGGTTCATCTGCTCATGCTTCCCTTCTCTGGCCCGCTCTGCCCTCTGCCCTTCCACCCAGTGATCCTCACCCGGGGATGCATGAGCCCCAAGGCGGCCCTATCACCAACATCTTTCGGGTGTGTTTTGGTGTTTTTTGAATTTTTTTTGTTTGGTTTTGAGCAGAGCTCTGCTCTCCCGCTCAGATGTTTTGATAGACCTCCCTTGGGGACCACGCCCTCAGCCCCCCTCGGGTGAAACCACCCCTCCCACCCCCGGGAAGAATCACTGCTGTGGATGCCCAACCTCACCCCATGGAATGCACAGTCCCGCTCTCTCTGCACCTTCCACCAGGTTCCACTGACCCTTGATCCTGAAGGTCCAGCCAGCGTTGTCCCCGCTCTCACACACACCCGGCCCTCTCGTCTTGGAACCATCGCATTCCCTTTTGTGTGGACTCCTTCCTACCCACCAAGCCCCAATCCGGACTCTGCATTAAAGCATGCGGCCTCCCACATGCCACCCTCACACGCGTCCTGGCCGCGCACCTGTATGACACTCAAGCCCTGTCACAGTCTCTTAGGTCTTGTCAGTGTTGTCCCCTGTGGTCCTCACGCCCATCTCCTTTCCAACAATCAGACCTCTCCCTTTCTCTTTTGCTGTAGCCTCTGTCCTATGTCCTCTGAGGTTTAATTCACAGGTCTTTGCCATCCTCTCCTCAAGCAGTAGTCATCACCTCAATACTGGATATGGAATCGGTCCACAGGCTCACAGAAAGATGGCTATCTCAGTGCCTGCAGCTTGGCTCATGTCCCCAGCACATGAAAATCCTTTTGCGTCCCAACCCTGCCCTTGTGTCTGTCCCCATCAAACCCATTGCACACCCAGACCCAAATCCCAGTTATGCCCCTCCCACCCCTTCCCTGCCTCCCATCCCATTCCCGCCTCCCATCCCCACCTCCCACCCCAACCACCCACCCCCTCCCATCTTCCCACCCCCTCCCGTCCTCCCACCCCATCCCTGCCTCCCACCCCATTCCCGCCGGATCCGTAGTAAAGAGCCTGGCCGAAAAGTTCTACCCTTGCCACAATTTTCAAGACCATAGTAGTTTCCACTGTTCCCCACCTCTGCTAGCCACTTTCTTTCCTGTTCCTCCTTAGTTACGCCACTGCTCACATTGTCTGGCCCCCAAAATATGAACTTTCTTGTGCTTGGCTCCTCTGAGGTTTGCCAGGATGCCTGCTCTGCCACCTCCCTCTTCTCCTTGCTGCTCTTGCTGGTGTCCAGACTGTCTCCCTTCCACTGTGCTCCACTCTCCATGTCCCCTGGGTGCCTTGCACCTCCTAGTCTGTCTCTGGGAAGTGAGCCTGCACTGACGCAGCATCAAGGCCCCAATGGATATCCTTGCAATGACCTTTCCTCCAACTCTACGTATTTCCCTTTCCCTCGGCCCA
>NW_011920329.1:0-1401 GCF_000151845.1 Pteropus vampyrus
CAATAACTTAATCTGTTATAATTTATTAACACAGTATTTCTCCAACTATTTGAACATGCAGTTCTCATGTGACTGCAGAAAGAGTTAAAGAGTCTAAATCAAAAAGACCTAGGCTATTCCCATTGTTATTCGTGTGTCATGTGCCATTCTCCATATCCTCTTCTCCCTTTTCCTAGATACAAGTCCCTAGGTAGTTCTGTTTCTTAAGTTAGGAACTGTGGTGCTGGAAGATAAAGTGGTGATCCAAGTAGCACATTCCAATCCTGACTGTCCCTAACTTGCCACGACCCCATCTTAGTGACTTTCTGTCTCTGCTTCTGGGAGGGAACAGGAAGTGATAGAGAGCCTGGGCACCCTGGAATTAAGCCCAGGACAATTCCACCTCTGCCTCCATTAGAGTTTGCGGTTAATGTCACCAGGGACCTACCTAGACAGAAGCAGCTGAAGGATTGGGTACCCCTCACCAAGGCAGTACCTGGAACCCGGCTTAGGGTACGATGGGCCTCCCAGCTGCCAGGTGGCCCTGATTTGACTGAAATAAAGTTACGAAAGATCAAATGTGCTGCCAGATATTCCTGATTGTTCACGTAGGTGGAATATTTGCTGCTCCTCCCACTCCCTGCCCTTGGGTTGAGTTGGGGGCCAGCACACACAGCACATTTATTTTAGGATCCAGGGAAGAGACCAAGGAGGAAGGGGCAGGGTGTGTAGGTCTGCCTTGTTCTGCTCACAGCCTGACAAATTGCCAAACCAGGAAGCAGGACAGAAGATACCATGGGCTCAGAGAGAGAGAAAGCACAGGCATATGGAGCTGGGCACGTGGATAACAACTCTTCAGAATGGAGCCTTGAGCCTTCATAACAAAGAAGCCTCTGTTTCTCGCCAGGAAAAACAGTTTTCTACTTTTGGAGGGAGATATGAAGAGTTTAGAAAGCAAAATAAGGCCTTGCTCTTGGGGAAGTTGTACACAGCTGTGTTTTGTCAGTGACCTTCTCTGTAAGCTTCCCCTGGACCCACTAGGAGCTGCAGCAGGTGAGGCATGTCAGGCAGCCGGAAACCTGGGCATTGTCCTGGGCTTAATTCCAGGGCACCCTGGGCCAGCAGGGAGACTGTGCTTAAACAGCAGAGCCCCCATTTCTCATCTGTAAAACAGAAACTGAGACACCTGCCTGATTGCCGTGGAGGTTAGATCATTGGGAAAATTCCTAGCTCTGCCTTCCACATGATGGGTATTTCAAGTGGTTCTCTTAGCTTCTGGTTCTTTAAAAAGAATCTTTATAGAAAATAAGAAACTTTGGAAATCATGTAAAAATATAAAGAAGGAAAATTAATCATAATTCTCCCATGTTAAAAAAAAATAATGATTGTTAGAAAGTAAAAGAAGACAATATGCTAGAAGTA
>NW_011920330.1:0-5000 GCF_000151845.1 Pteropus vampyrus
TCACACCCCAGCTCTGCAAGTAGGAACTACCATCGCTGACTGACATATGTGGATTCCGAGAAGCCGAGGATCTGGCCTGCTGTCACACAGCTAGGGTGTGGCCTGCTCTGCTTTACCCCATTGGCTTCTTTCTTCTACTCCCCATGGCCGGTCCTGCCACCACGTCCTGTCAGCTGGAGGCTCAGGCGCACTCCATGATAAATACTAATGACAGCTCTCACACGGGGTCCGTTGTGCCATGTTGAGTGTCCTCCAATCATTGCCTCATGACATTCACAACAGCACTGCAGGTGGCGATCATGACACCCCACTATACAGAGGAGGAAACTGAGGCTCACAGGGATGGAGTAGTTTTCCCAGGCTTGCACAGGGAGCAGGGAGTTCCTTAAGTGCCAAATGGAATGGACCCACTGCCGGAGTGAGAGCCTTCGAGCCTTTGTGCCATGTTATCTAATGCACCGTCAATCTCCATTAGAATACACCTGTGCTCAACAGTTAATCACTGGATGGATGGACGGACGGATGGATGGATGGATGGATGGATGGATGGATGGATGGACGGACGGACGGACGGATGGATGGATGGATGGATGGATGGGTGAGTGGATGGGTAGATGGGTAGATGGATCCCAGAGTTGAATACGAATCTTGGTCTCCCTGGATAACAGGGACCAAGGTCCCAATTCCTCCTCTACTCCCCACTCAATGGCCTAGACAAGAGTCTAACCCCCATAGGTATCCAGGTGTCATCTTCAAGCTGTATGGCCTCCTCCAGGGCTGGTCCTACAGTGAAGCCACTGTAAGCCATCCATGCAGGTCTTCGATCCTCAGCCTTCAGAGAGGCCAAGGGTCAGAAATGACAGTCACAGCTAATTAAACCCAGATCTCCAGACTCTTTCTGTGTGGACACCCACCTTCACCTTTCCTTGACACATCAGAATGAGAATGTTGGAGAACATTCCTGAGCCAAGAGGGAAACAGAGGCACAGAGGAGGGAAGGGACTTGTCACAGTTACTCAGCCTTGAGCCCTGCAGATGGGCTTGGTCTGGCTGGAAATGGCTTCAGATGCTACTGAGGGCCAGGCCTTCCCCCGCCACCCCAAGCAGTTGGACCCCAGCAGCCACCCAGACCCTCTGCTATGTGCACATTATTACAGTCTTTGCAGATGGTAGCACATGTGGCCAGATGCAGCCCCATAGTGGAAGGGGTAGGACTGGTTAGCTTCGAGACATCACTCTTAGCTACATGGATAGCCCTGATCAGCTCACCAGACACAAGTAGACACATCTGGAATGGTTTCCTAGGCCAGGGAACAAGGCTGGAATATTCCTCAAGTCAAGCAAAGTGTCCCTTTGGCTCCCCATCCCTCACCCCCTGTCTGGGTTTAGGCCCACGTCCCAGCCTCCCGTATCCTGCTCATGTGCCAGAAACACTACAGCACCTGCAAGGCCTTCGCAAATGCAGATCCTTCTGCCCAGAATGCCCTTTTCCTGCTTTATCCCTTGAATTCTCACTCCCATGCCCTCCCCCGCCCTCAGCCTTTCCTCCTACCTGGCTCCTCCCACCTCTCTACCCCAGCCTTGCTCAGCGATGGCCTGGTTATGGGTTGTTTCCCACACCCTGGTTAGGGATTGTTTCCCACTGGTCTGAGGTCCATGCAGCGGAAACCCTGTCGAACACCCTTGATGCCCGCCGCCAGCCTGTGCCAGCCCCAGCAGCTGACACACCTGGGCGTCATCTCTCCTGCAGGTGCAGAGTCAGTCTTGGGGTGTGATTCCTTTGTAAATGCTCTTGCTAATTTGGGGGCATCATCTGTACTGCCAAAGAATGCAGCTTGTACCAGCTTTTTCACATGGGGCCGGGGGTGATTAAGGGGCACTGCCTCAAGCCGTGTTAGCCTTTCCTGTCTGGTCCCTAAAACCTCCCTGGCCTGCTTCCAGCTGCCTCCCCAGCACCCGGCACCAGCCTGGCACTTAAATCTTTGCAGAATGAAGACATGAATGAATGCAGCTCTCAGCTCAGCAGCCGCTGCTGAGCTGTCTATATTTGTAGCTTCCCCCTCCCCTCGGGCAACAGAGTGCAAATATCATAGGTTTGGAGCTGAAGAGGCCCAGGGTTGAATCCTAGTTCTGCCTCTTCCGAGAGAGGGAATGTGGGCAAGTCACGGAAGTGACAATGCATAATTCTGGAGAGTGTTTGAGCCTTAAAAATGTGTGAGGACACAGAGCGCACCTATGACTGTGCCTTCAGAAGGGTCTGTCCCGCCCAAGGTCGCCCTGCCTGTCCCCAGCTCTGCCTGCTGTTGCTCGCTGCGGGGCAGGTGGGTCTGGGAGGGCCGGCCTGGCCATTTCCTCCCTGCCCGCCCCTCCCTCCCGCGCCTGGCGCAGCCAGCTGTGTGGCAGACATTCCTGGGCCTGCTCATTGATATTCAGGAATGGAACTCGAGCAGGCTGGGGCGCCCGGAGCAGGCAGGCACGCAGGCCCTCTGCCTGGGCTCTTCTGCTCATATGGGGAGAGCCTGAACACCCTTGCCAGCCAGAGGGAGCATCCCAGGCCACGGACACCCGCAGTGAACAGCAGGGTAAACCGAGGCCTGAAATGGGGACTCCTCCACAGCCCCAGGAAACTCAGAAGTCTGGGGGGCGTGGGTAGCTCGGTCTCCTGACTCCCTGCACAGTGCTCATTCTCAGCCACTCCTCTGAGCTGCAAAATGTCCCCAGAGCTTCCTGCTCCTCCAGGTGCTTCCGAGTCCTCCCCAACACTGCACTGCTCTCTGGAGGCCCTGCCGGAGGCCCCATGGACAGAGGGGGCTGGATCGCAGGCCAGCCTGGCCGGCCGGCCGGCCTTCCCACACTGTCTCAGCGGGAAGAGTGACCGGAGGCTTCTCCCTTGCCGCCTCCTCCGTTTGCCAAGCCCCCACCTCACACCTCGGGGTTTTTGCAGATGGGCTTGTTTTTTCTTGGGGGTGTGAAGAGCTGGTCATTGCAGGGGCCTCTTTTCTCCCAAGCAGCTGGCTCAGGATAGCCGCAAACTCCCAGCTCTCAGGAGACAGGCCCCTGACCCCGGGGTCATAGGCTGGGTAGGGTCGTACCGTCTCAGAGCCAGCTAAGGCGGACCTAGGGAACTCAGGCCCTGGGACTCAGGCCCTTATCCCAGGAAATGGCATATCGTCCCCTCTACCCTCTATCTGGGCACCAGATAACCACCCTGCCACAACCCCGCAGCTTCTGGTCACCCTGCCAGGCCTCGGCTGAGTCCCGCCAGGTCCAGAGGTCCACCCTCCTCGGAGTCACTGGAAGGACACTGGGCAAAGGCCTCGTGTCTCTGAAGGGGCAGCCCATCTGCCGAAATCCTTATCACCACACTCCATGCACGGTCTCTCCCTGGCCTAGCTTCCCACCTCTCCTCCTTCTAGAACCTTCTCCAGAACTCTCGCGCTATAAACAGCACACTCCCTCACATGCACAGCTCCTTCCTCTTCTCAGACCCTTGCTCCGACATCCTTCAGAGCTGCTTCTCCCTGGGGTCACCCTCCGAAGGGAGGCTGGATCTCCTCTTACACCTCAGAAAAAGAAGCTAGGGGTATCCTGGGGTGGCTCCCCATGGTTGCTTTCTGACCTTTGCTGCTCCACCCTCTTCCCAAAACACCCTGCTCCTTTGGGGTTCAGGCTGACTGGCTACACCTCACCCTGTGATTATTATCCACCAGCCTCTCGGCCACTCCTCACTCACTGAGGACTCCACCCCCACCCTGCCCCTCCATGGCCCTGGGTCACACGGACATCTCAGCCAACACCCTGTCGTCTGTCTCTGTTCTTGGGCTTCTTTGTCACCAATGCCCCCTCCTCTGTTCTACCTCCAACAGCAAGAATCAAGCATTGCGTTCTCCATCCTCGAGCCCCTGTCTTCGTGGTTCGCTCGTTCCCGACGCCCAGCTGGAAGAGTCTCAAACTCATCGACCGGCTCTCGTCTCTCGTGATCCCTCACTCCTGATCCCGGCCCTCTTCTCTCCAGCCCGCGAAGGAGGGGCGGTTCATCATCCCATTTGGGGTGCTGCCCGCTCTGTCTCCGTTGAGCTTCATGAGTTTGGTCTTCAACACTTGTCTCCCCACTCTGCCCTCCCGCTACAAATACTGCCTCTCATCCCGTAGATGAAATAAAATCTGCCCGCCAGTGACTCCCATGGGTGGGTCTGCGCCCTGCCCGCCCGTCCTCTGAGCTGTTATGTTCTCCTCTCCTGCAGTCCTCTGAGCTCCTCCAGGACAGGGTCACATGTCACTCTATTCTGTGTCCCCACAGGGCCTTAGAAATAATAGCTCCAAGTGCTTTATAAGAGGTGACTCATTTAATTCCTCATTTTTAAAGAAGGGGAAACCGAGGCCATAGAGAAGGTGCGACTGGTCCAGGATCCCACTGCTAGGAAGCGTGGAGCCAGGCTGTGGACTCAAGCAGCCCGACCGTGCAGCTCACCTGCCCGACGTCCGCAAGACGAGGCCTCTCCTAAGGTAGTAGGGAAACACGCCTTGTTTACTGAGCTGAGGTGAACTGAGTTCCCTCCACTAGACTCTCAGCAGAGATCCTAGAATTCAACCAACCTCCTCCTGTTCTCAGAACTGTAGCCAGAAGTACCATTTGCCAAGAACTGGAGAAATATGTAAGGGAGTGGTTAAAAGCTTAATCTGGAGGCAGACATTATTGGTTTTAAGTGCCAGCGTTTCACTTCCCAGCTCTTAGACCTTGTTCGGGCAAGTCATTTATTTCTCATCTCGATTTTCTCATCTTTGCAATGGGAGATAGTAATAGTAAAGTTAAGGGACATAATATGCATAAAGCACCTCGCACAGCAGCAGGTACAAAGCTGATGAACGACAAATATTTATTGAGCACCTACTGTGTCCTAGGCACTGAGCTGGATGCTAGAATACAGATTGAAAAACACACATGGCAGGGGAAGGAACATTTACAACCACGGGCAGAGGAAAACCAACCCCTTCAAGAC
>NW_011920331.1:0-1105 GCF_000151845.1 Pteropus vampyrus
TGTTGGGAAAGATCTGCCAGTTACCAACTACATGTCCCAGCTCCCCATGCATCTAGGTTGGGCCATGTGACTACTTCTAACCAATGGAAAGTGAGGGGAACTAAGCTGTGTCACTTTTGAGCTAAGGATCTGAAGAAGTGATGAGTGTTGTCCACTGTATTCTCTTCCACTTGTAGTCTGGAAACAATGGAGCTACCTTAGGTGTCATGTTTTGAAAATATCAGCTTCCATCAACCTCGATCCCTGAATGACTGGGTGGAGCAAAGCTCCCCAAATCCATCCTTTTCTGCCTACCCAAAACAGCTCAGGATAATTGGCATCGATAAGAAGTAAATATCTATTATGTGAAGTCACTGTACATTTTTGTGTCAATTTGTTACAGTAGGTGGTATTACCCCAATAAATTCAGCGTATCTTTTGTCTTTCACCTTATAACCTTCCCGAAGTCTGTAACACATTGCCAAAAATCAACTCCATCACTCCCGCCTCCCTCAAAAAAAACGTCAAAAGCAAATCAAAATGAAGACAGTGAAATTCTGTATTTTTCTACTGTTTTATTAAGAAATTATATTTAAGAAAATTGAAGAACACTAAAAACAGTAAGAAATGTATAGTGCATAACCAATATAAGTAGTAATACAAGTGCAGAAGTTCTACAAACAAAAAAATGAATGTTTGAGAAGAATGAAATATATTTAAAAACATTATTATCTTCTGCTGAGCTCATTAATGTGAATTTTTGCACCCTCAGGAGCAAGCTGGGGCCTGTTTTTGTTGCAGTGTTAATTTTGATTGATAGATCATATTTGACTGAGAGTTATTTGTACATATATATATATATATATATATACACATATATATGTGTATGTGTGTGTGTGTGTGTGTGTGTGTATATATCCACTACAGCCATGTATGGAAAAGAGTCTGTGGGGTAGAGAACCTATGGATTTAGTTTGTAGAACTCATCGATTCATATACCGCTAATGTTATAAAGGTCCTTAGAGATTCTTGGCTCAATCTTACTATTTTATAGATAAGTAAGAAAGACAGTATGGCTCAGGAAGTTAAGTGACTTACTCATGTCAGGTGCTCTAGCAGAGCATGG
>NW_011920332.1:0-1978 GCF_000151845.1 Pteropus vampyrus
TGACAAACCTATAGCTAACTATCATACTTCAATGTGCCAAGGCTAAAAGCGTTTTCCTTAAGATCAAGAACCAAGACAAGGATGCCCACTTTCACCACTCCTCTTTAACATTGTATTGGAAGTCTTAGCCACAGCAATAAGACAAGAAAGAGAAATAAAGGCATCCAAATTGGAAAGGAAGAAGCAAAACTCTCGTTATTTGCCAATGACATGATACTGTATATAGAGAACCCTAAAGATTCCACCAAAAAAACTTAGATCTGATCAATGAATTCAGTAAAATAACAGGTTATAAAATAAATATTCAGAAGTCAGTAGCATTTTTATATACCAATGATGAACTTTCAGAAAGAGAAATTAAGAAAACAATCCCATTTACAATTGCATCGAAAACTATAAAATATCTGGGAATCAAATTAACCAAGAAGGTAGAAAACCTGTTTCCTGAAAATTATAAGTAGTTGAAAAAATAAATTGAAGAAGATCCAAATAAATAGAAGTATATACCATGTTCATGGGTAGGAAGAATCAACGTTGTTAAAATGGCCATACTACCCAAAGCAATCTATAGATTCAATTCAATCCCTATCAAAATACCAATGGCATTTTTCAGAGAGTTAGAACAAATAATCCTAAAATTTATATGGAGCCATAAAAAACTCCGAATAACCACAGTAATCTTGAGAAAGAAGAACAAAGTTGGAGGTATCACACTACCTGATATCAAACTACATTACAAGATTGCAGTAATCAAAACAGTATGGTACTGGTATAAAAACAGATACATTGATCAATGAAACAGAATAGAGAGCCCAGAAATAAATCCACACCTATACTGTCACTAAAATATATATGACGAAGGAGGTAAGAATATACAGTGGGGTAAAGACAATCTCTTAAATAAATGGTGCTGGGAAAATTGGACAGATACATGCAAAATAAAGAAGGACCATCTTCTTACATCGTATACAATAATAGACTCAAAATGGATTAAAAACTTAAATGTAAGACCCGAAACCATAAAACTTCTAGAAGAAAACATAGGCAGTAAACTTTCTGATATTACTAACAGGAATTTCTTTTCAAATTATCTCCTCAGGCAAGGAAAACAAAAGAAAAAATAAACAAGTGGGACTACATCAAACTACAATTTTTTTTGTACAACAAAGGAAACCATCAACAAAACAAAAAGACAACCGACTGTTTGTGAAAAGATATTTGCTAGTGATACATCTGAAAAGGTATTAATATCCAAAATATACATAGAACTTATACAACTCAACACCAAAAAAAGCAATCCAATTAAAAAAATGGGCAGAAGACCTGAACAGATACTTCTCCAAAGAGGAAATACAGATGGCTAATAGATATATGAAAAGATACTCAAGGTCGTTAACCATCAGAGAAATGCGATTTAAAACCACAATGAGATATCACCTCACACCTGTCAGATGGCTATCATCAATAAATCAAAAAACAAGTGTTGACGGGGAGTGGAGAAAAGAATCCCCTCATACATTGTTGGTGGGATTGCAAATCGGTATAGCTACTGTGGAAAAAGTTTGGAGGTTTCTCAAAAAAGTAAAAATGGATATACTTTGTGACCCAGCAATGGCACTTCTGGATATTTATCCAAGGAAAACCAAAACAATAATTCGTAAAGATCTATGCACTCCAATATTCATGGCAGCACAATTTACAATAGCCAAGATATAGAAGCAAACTAAGTGCCCATCAACAGATGATTGGATAAATAAATTATAGTTTATATATACAATGGAATATTACTCAGCCATTAAAAAAATGAAATCCTACCATTTGGGATGATGTAGATAGACCTCGAGATTATTATGCTGAGTGAAATAAGTCAGACAGAGAAAGATAAATACCATATGATTTCACTTATATGTGGAATCTAAGTGAATCAAAAAGAACAAACTAATCAAAAATCGGACTCACAAATATAGCAGATAATTTG
>NW_011920333.1:0-1792 GCF_000151845.1 Pteropus vampyrus
TTTTCCCCGGTGTGCCCCAAGACTGACTCTTAACCCCCGGGTCTCAGCTGAAATGTCACTCTCAGAGAAGCCCTCCTGACCTACCTCTGTCACAAGCCCCAGTCCACGTCTGTCTCCCTCACGTCACCCTAGGATTTAAAGACGTGGCGTTCGCACACGCATGCTCCCGTAGCCTCAGTGCGCAGCGTGATGAGCGCGCCCACGTCCAGAAACAGACCATGAGCCGCCTCCCCCAAAGCCCCCCACGTCCTTTTACCACGCCCCCCCCGGGGGACCGCTATCCTCACTTCTAATGGCACAGATGAGTGTGGCCTGTTTCTGGAGTTCACAGAAACGGACACACGCAGCGTGCGCACGTCCGTGGCTGTCCGCCTGCGTCTGCGTTAGGACAGGAGTCGTCGGTCCCCCGGGAGAGCTAGTGTCTGCGTCTTTAATGGGAGGGACGCCAGGATGTTTTAGACTGAGGGTCAGGAGCCAATGGGACTAAGGACACCTGGAACAGAGTCCTTGGGGAGACAGGAGGGGGCACGGAGCCTTCGTCCCTGAGTCCTGGAGGGCGGTGCCCACTCCACAGTATCCAGAGAAAGGGAAAAGTCGTGGCTGCCACTTACTGATGCGTGGCACCCGGGTGGGGGGTGTGTGCCAGGATGTGGTCCGACTTGTCCTTGTGGCCAGGCAGCAAGGCCAGCTGCTGCTGGTGGCAGGGGAGGAATGGCAGGTGGATGGGTAGGGGGCGGGGGGACAGAGCAGCGAATGGAGCTAGGGAGGAAGAGGTGAAGGGCGGGTGGGTGGCGCGAAGAGGAAGGTGACAAGGGACTGGAGGAGAAACAGTACATGGTCTGGTCTGAGTGAGGCGTCTGATCTTCGGACTTCCCAGGCGGGGCAGGTGGGGGGGGCATGCCCGAGCCTCCCGCTCGGAGAGTAAGTGGCTGAGGTGCACCGAGCACAGGAGGTCAAGGAACTGAGTGGCACGTGCTGCATGGGTACCCCAAGAGGGCGCAGGGCCGGAGTGGGGGGATAAGGGGAAGTGCGGGGGAGGCTAAACGATGAAGAGGTCTGTGGGCCTCTGAGGGCAGAAGCTACAGAGAGGCTGGCCAAGGGTCCAGCTGTCAATCTGCTTGAGGAACGAGAGAGGGGTCCCCCGGGAAGGGCAGGTTTCCCGAAGGCAGGGGTTGGACAGAGAGTGTTCCTTGCAGGGGCTCCTGGGAGCATAGGGGGCAGGGAGCAGGAAGCCAGAGGCCGGCTTGGGGCCACGGGAGGACAGGACAGATGGCCAGGGTTTGAGGCGGAGGCGGGCCCGAGTCGTGAGAATGGAGCTGGCCGGCGTCCAGGCTCCCAGGGAGCCCCTGCTGGGAGTCCGTGGGCGCCAGCCTCGGTCCACGCAGACGGGGAATCGCGGTGTCACCTCGCGTGGGATGCAGCGGCCCTATGGGCGAGGGCCAGGCCTCTCTCCCGAGGGGGCCTTGGTGCTGAAGCCGCCTAGGGACCCTGGGGCCTCTGCCGCCCTGCTGCGAGACCCAGACCCGCAGGAGGCCGCAGGTCCCTTTCCCGGCAGGGGCAAGCTTGCCGGGCCGGGCGCCCGCGGAGGGGCACCTCCTGGAGCACACCGCTCGGGGACAATTCCAGAACTTCCCGATTCTTCGGGGGGCCTCGGAGGACACGGGCCGGCCGAGCCGGCTCGGCTCCACCGCCAGAGGGCGCCGTCGGCCGGGCGGGCGGGCTGCCCCGGGAGCGGCCGGAGGCCGGAGGGGCCGGAGAGGCGCGCGGGGAGGGGCGCGGCCGGCCGGGGCGG
>NW_011920334.1:0-1737 GCF_000151845.1 Pteropus vampyrus
GACTCGCATCAGGTAGATGGCCGCCCGGATCGTCTCCTCGGCACCTCTCCCTCCGCAGACCGTGCGCCCGCCGCGCCCCGGCCGTGAGGACCCGGGGTGGGGACGGGGAGCCCCTCCAGACCCCGACTCCACCATCGGCGCTGCCTGGCCGAGAAGAAGCCCCTCTGCCTTTTCGGGCTCCTGTGTCCCCACCTCGCGCACAGCCGCGCGCGTCCCTCCCGGGGGTCTCGGGTCCGAGGGGCTGGACGAGGCGCGGTCTGTAGGGGAGTCGCTGTCTCACCCCGCTCGGTGCTCCTGGTCTGCGAAGCGGGCTGCGGGGCGCTGCGGGAGAGGGCCCGGGTCGCGGATCAGCGCGAACCCCCAGCCGCGCCCCCTCTCGGCGCGGGGTCGGGGCCCGCGCGGCCCGGCATGCACTTCCTGCCTCCCTCTCCCCCGAGTGCGAAGGCGCGGGAGCCGAGCGCGCAGCCGGAGCGTCTTCCCGCCCCGCCCGGCCCGGCCCGGCCCGGCCGGCGTCCGACGAGCCTCTGGCCGCGAGCTCCTGGCTTGTCCGGAGCAGCCGGCCTGGGGGTTTGGGAGCCGGAGCTGCGGGGGCCCTCTGGTTCCGCGCTCCGGGAGCCCCTGGTCTGATGGGGGCCGGTGGGGCAGTGGGCACAGCCGTGCGGGGGAGGCCTGAGCTTGAGCGGCCTGGAGGACGACCAACTTTGGGTGGGCTGCAACGCTGTGCGGGGGTTGGGGCGGATTAGGCCTGCGTGCCGGGAATGGGGGAGACCTGCTGCTCCCCAGTAGAGAGACTGGTCGTCAGGCTTGAAAAGTGTCTGGGCTGGAATGTGAGGGCACTGACGCCAGATGGCGGGGGGCTGCGAGCTGGTGCAGGGAGTGGCCGCCGGGAGCGGGGCTACAGGGAGCCCCTTGAGCCGCAGCGAGCTCGACGTGGAGAAGGAGCAGACGTTGGACGTGCGCTTAGTGTGTGCCAGGCGCCCAGGTGCTGACTTCTCATCGGCTCCGGCTCCGGGGCAACCCCCACGGCAGGGGATGGGAAATCCTTTATGGCCCCCGGGGGACAGGCTCAAGGAGTCATTCCCGAGCTGGGTGAGGGTGACTCAGGTGATGGGGACGCGGGGGCAGGAAAGTGGTTTCCCCTGTGGTGGGGACTAGGGCAGGCGGGGGAGCCTGAACTGCCTTCCGGCCTGAACTTGGCAACAGGTCCCCTGGCAGCTGCGGGAGGAATGGGGAGCGTTGCCGCTGAGGTCGAGGTCAGGGCTCTCCCCACTGCCACCGCAAAGCAGACCCAGCATAAGCGTGGCCACCCTCCTGCCCTCCCGGGCTGTATTCGGCCCGTTTGTCAAATAGGGATCGGGCATCAACCTCTGAGGGTTCTTGTGAGGATTAAGTGACACGCCGAAGGTCAGTTGCTCAGCCCCCAGGACAGAATGACCTCCATGTGATGGCCGTTATTTCTGTTAATCTGCCCAGCAGACTCAGTAAGATTAGGAAGCCCTTGGTGAGTCTTGTCACTTGGACCTGCCAGTTGGGGGTGGAGGAGGGGCAGGCGCCCTCCCCCATCTCATCTGCCAGGAGGGCGCAGTGTCTGTATCTGGCGGAGCAAAGCCCCGCCCCCGTGCCCCCCCCCGCCCCCCGCCGTTCTGCGCCCACTCAAGACCCCTGGCCGGGAGGCACTGAGCTCTCTCTTTTCCTCTGGAGCTGCCTGAGAGAACTAGCGCGGGGGGCTCTGCCCAT
>NW_011920335.1:0-1757 GCF_000151845.1 Pteropus vampyrus
TCACTTCAGCTGACACTTTCCAACCCGCAGGAGACAGGTGGCGCCCTTTCGATCCCACTAAACCAGGGACAGTGGGTTCTGGTGTACACGGTGGCCCGGCATGGCACGCACTCCACCTGTCAGGGTGACGAAGGTGAATGAGCCTGGCCGTCTTGCGCACAGACCTCCCTCCCAAGGTGACACTGCAGACACTTCCCAAGAAGTAGGCGCAACTGTCCTTCAGCGGCTCTGCCACCACAGCGTGGGGACACTGCTGGCTCAGCCATGGCTGACAGGTGCTGGCAGCTGCTCGGTGTCCAGGTGCCTGCGGCACACAGCCGCCCAGGGGAGCCCGGGATAGTGCCGTGGCCAGAAGGGCCCTCCAGGGACTGTCCCCATGTGCGTGGCACCAGCTCTGGTGCTCCGTGCGTGAGGAAGGGGCTTGAGAGCGTCACGGTGACAAAGGGTGGACGTGGCACCCTCTAGGACTCCGGCCAGTGTGGGCCCGGAGCCAGGGAGGTGGGACGTGTCAGGCAAACTCACTGGCACCTGGACGCAACCGTGTGCAGGTGACCTATCCACGTGAGCCACGCGCCTTCTCCTGCACCCGTGAGACAGAACAGAGCCTCCTGACCAAACTCCATGACCCTGGGCCACTGTCCAGACTCGGACCCAAGTCCCCACAAGCTGCTGAGCTCGGGCTAGGCCCTCGGGGTGAGGGTGGGGGTCCCTCCGACCTCCTTCCCTGTCCTCATAGGCGATCTCCCGTCTCGCTTCTTTTAAAGAGGAGGAGGGTGGGCTGAGTCCGCTCTGGGACAGCTGTGGGGACGAGGCACATGACGGGGGAGAGGAGCCCACGTGGGTGGGATGCGCGGGGCGTCCCTCGCCGTCACCAGCCCGCTCGATGTGCCCACGACGACTCAAGCTCTTCATGGCCTCGGGGCAGATTTTCCCTCCATGGCTCTTGGATTTTGAGCGACACGTGGCAGCAACTTCCCCAAAGTGTGGCCGGCTGCGACAGGGAGCTGTGGCAGGACACTCGAGCGGAGGGAACATGCAGCGAGCCTCAGCCTGGCTGCAGATGGCAGACGGGGAAAGGGCAGGACACTGGCGCTGAGGGCGGGCTGGGCACCTGCGTGGAGCCGCTGGCCTTTGGTCTCTTGAGAGCAACTCCAGTGGACAGACCCCTCCTGGGCGCTGCCCTGGGCTGGATGGGAGCAAGGGCGCAGGGCAGTCCCTCCTGGCTGTGACCTTGGCCCATACGGTGGGGGCGGTGAGTGCAGGCCTGGGGGAGGTCTCTGGGTCCTGGACGCTGGGACCTCCCTGGTGAAGGCGTGGGCCGTGCTGGGCACCACAGGTGGGGTGCGTGGAGGACGTGCTGCTGTCACCGTTGACTTAAGAAGGCTGTTTTTATTACCGCTGCTTTTCCTGCAGAAGACTTCAACTCTGATGTAACACTGTCTGTGATTCGAAACGGAACTAAAACTTCCCATTTTGTTTGTGCCCTTGACCGTAAGGAACGGTGCAAGCACGCACCGGCGAGCAAACTAGGGCACGCGGTCGCCCCTCGCCACAATCCCCTCGGCCTCTCCGTTACATAACTGGCCCGTCCAGACGTCTGTGTCCCATACATGGGAGGCCCCGGAGTGACCCCCCAGGGACAAGGACACGGGAGGCTTCTGGTCTCTGGCTGCTCAGATGGGCGCCTGCCTGGCGCTTGCTGAGCTCCCCGTACGTGCCGGGAACCCATTTTCGTGTCTAGACTGAACGCAGTGTGA
>NW_011920336.1:0-1926 GCF_000151845.1 Pteropus vampyrus
TTAAATAGAAGCAAAGTAGGCAGGGCATTTGGATAGAACCCTATAAAAGAAGGCTTTTTCATGGCCTTACTTAAAATCTTTGTTTCTGTTTTCAGAAAATAATGGCATTTTTTTTAATATCCACCTCATAGAATTTTAGCAATTAATTTAAGAAAAAAAAAAGATATAGAGAGAAATGACATTTGTAAAATAGAGAGGGGAAAAACTTGAATGTATTCACTTTGAAAATATCTTTTGTGCAACACATCATAATAGGCAGAGCTAAATAAAGCAGTCTTTGCTGTTAGACTTATTTGAGGTTATACAGAAGGCGAAAATACTGATCCATTAGTCCAGAACAGATCTGGTTTATTTTTGTTGACTTTACTTTTCATTACTACTACTCTCATTTCATTCTCTAATGTGCCCTGATTTGGATGGTAAATCATAAGACTTCTGTGGTAATAAGAAATTGCTCTTATTGCTCTTTCTCTTTTGTAAACCAATGCTTCTCGCAATTATCTTCTAGAGCAAAAGTTCATAAACCTGGGTGAACACTAGCATCACCCATTGAGCTTTTGTGCTCAGGCTTCACCAACAGAGATTCCAATTGCATTTGTTGTAGGTGAGGTCTCTCTCTCTCTCTTTCTCTCTCTCTCTTTCTCTCTCTCTCTCTCTCTCTCTCTCTCTCTCTCTCTCTCTCTCTCTCTCTCTCTCTCTCTCTCTCCCTCTCTCTTTAGTTCCCCAACCAAATATTTCTAACATGTGAGCAGAGTTGACATCCATTCTTCTGTATGGAAGTAGTGCAGAGGAACGGACAAGCAGAAGCTCTGGAATCAGAGAATCTGCATTGGGTACCTTACCTACTGGTTCCACTGTGATGCTCTGTGGTCTCAAACTGTTCCCTAGGTTGTTAAGTCTCAGATGTCTGAATTATCTGTAAGGTGGGAGTGGAAGTGTCAATCCTGCAGGACTGTTCTTAGTTTAAAGTAGATAATGCATATACAATATATACAAAGTAGTAAACATTGATAAATCCCACTGAGCCATTCCAGATGAGAGTGTGTAGTTGAGAAAGTACTTCTAGAAGTGTGACTCACATGTGTTTCTAATCTGAAATAAAGCTCTTTTTTTTTGTAAAAATGATTTCCTTAATATTCTAGAACAGGAACGCGAGTTTGCATAAGTCTGACTGACTAGATAATTTAGCAAGTCACAGGAGAGGAAGATTTATTCTTAAAATTTTTTCCAGCTATAATGACCAAAGAAATTAGCATTAGTTACTAACAATTATTGATCATAAGCACATAATTAGATATTAAGAGATTTTATTACAAGTAGTGTGACTTGGAGACAGTCAACTCTTCTCTATGGCTTGGTTTCCTCATCAAAGTTAGTAAAAGCTATACATTTTTTTTTTCTCCTAGAGGTATATTTAATTTCTTCTATGTATTCAGTACTTAGTACTGAGGGAGAAAAACAGGACATGATACTCTCTGTAGACAAGAAAATAAAAACTAAGATAATTTATATGGTTATACAATTAAATAAAACAATAATAATAATAATAATAGAAATACACTATAGAAAGGTTAACACTACAGAAATGGTATTTAAAGCATTTCACAAGTCCACACTGATGTGCTATTGATAGATTTTCAGTTTCAGTTATTAAATATAAGTTACAATAATTATTTCAACATTTTATTATGACTGCTAGGGTACTTTTTTTTTTTGCCTATAGAACCTTGCCTTAGCCAGCATTTCATTTAACAAGTAATTCACTTTAGAATATAGAATATTTATTTGTTCTTTTCCACTGTAAACATTTTCTAATTCACCAAAATTCTGTCCAATCAGCTTTTAGATGTTTTCTGTTTTTCTGCTTAAGTTCTCCTTATGTAGGTTTCACAAACAGATAGCATTTAAAAAGTGATGACGTGAAAT
>NW_011920337.1:0-8735 GCF_000151845.1 Pteropus vampyrus
TCACAGCATGAAGGAGCCAATGGTCTAGACTGGCATCTGCGCTCTGTGAATCTGGGAGGAGTCCAAGAATGCATCACACACTGCAGATCTAAACCCTCTCCTTACCACAGGAGTGCTGCAACTCAGATCATCTAAGAATTCCTTGGCCCATGAGAAGCTGTTGGAGCCGCACTGGGAAACGGCAGCTCGGAGCACGAAAGCCGCCCATGAAAAGCCTTTGCGAGCGGTAATTTGCTTCAGAGTGCTCTGTCTTCCCGATCAGACCGATTAGAATCCCAGCAGTCAGGCCCCAGCAGTGTGTGAGGGTCTCTTCGGGAACTGCTTAGGGAGTCGGGTTCGATTGGTCTATGTATTCCACAACTTCTCTCCTGTTGACTTCAGGAACTGCACTGCTGCGGACACAGACGAAAGGCTCCCGCTCGGCAGACAAACCTCACCTCGTATTCGGCTTTCAGACTGCAGGCAAGACACGGCGGCTCTCCATTATGTTCGGCAGAGACACAGGGACTCAGAGTCCTGGGAAAGTACCACAATGACAAACGGCAGTAAATCTGCCACTGCAGCAGTACGTTTTCATGTAGTGTAATCGCATGCTCTGTTCAAGAGCACGGATCTCCAAAGACTGCTTTTCAGCAGGCTTTGTACTGAAACACAGTCACATCGTCAAGAGAGCCGGCGTCGTGCGGGCTGGCGTTCAGCTTTTCTCTTGTAAAGAACACTGGGCCGCGCTGTGAACAAAGGATTCATGGATTCCACGAATCCAGCTCTGAAATATGCCACCTTTCTCTACATGACGAGAATGCCGCCGTAGGCCTCAGTGCGTCCAAGATGAGTAGCAAAGAAACGCAGGCTGGACTTCCTACTTCCAATGGGGAAGTATGCGAGAAGCTGTACATTGGCCTTGGGTGCGAGTTTTGCTTTACTACTGTTTCTAGATCCTTGTCACGGGAGTAACGAAGCACAGTATGGAAAGCTCGTAGCACGCTGTTTTCCTCATGCTTTGCGTGCTCTTCGGCATCTGCGCTTCCTTGCAACACATGGAAGCCGGAACCCGCTTCGTACGAAATCGCACCGAGGAGAGTGCCCGTTTTCGGGAATCGCTTTCACACTCTGCAGGTGTCGGAAGAGTCCAAGCTTGCTTGGCCCACGGCTGATATTAAGTCGCTCCTGACCACGACACTGCCGGCAGATCAGATTCTGGAAATATTACCTGGCCCGTTTGATGCGTTTGCAGTACCCCTAGAAAACTGAAGCTTGAAGTGGGGAAGTGGCTCACGGAAAAGTCATTGCGAGATGCCTTTTGCCTCAGAGGGCTCTCCCTACCAAAAGTGATCGAACACTTTTGATTCAGGGCATTACGGCCGCCACGGTGTGTCCGTGCCTCTTCAGAATGGCCCTGGGGAGACGGATACCGTTTCCCCATGAATTCCACAGCACATTTCCCGTTCAGTTCAGAAACCCCGTTGCTGAGGACACAGTTTCCAAGCACCTCCTCACTTGAAAGGTGGAGTATTTTCTACTGTCACGCTCCCCGAAGATAGGGACTTTGACCCTCGGCCAAATAACAATATTTAGGGTACGCGGTAAGCACCGCGCCAGAAACTGTCAGAAAGCCGTCAGTGCATCAGTATCTTTTCCGATAGCACCATGCCGTGGCCAGGACTATGGCTCGCCAAAGAGTATTTCCCTGGGGTTTTTCAGGCTGAAAAGAGCCGACTCGTAGACACAGATACGGTCCTGTCAGGCTTGCTTTGCCACGCGTCTCCCAGAAAGAAGTGTGCGGCACAGAACTCGCTGAAGTCAAACCTGAATCTGAAGAGGACAGGGAAGAAGAGGAAAACCTCGCTCTTCACGGCGAGACTGAA
The DNA here is from genome assembly GCF_000151845.1 of Pteropus vampyrus. Classification (NCBI taxonomy): domain Eukaryota; kingdom Metazoa; phylum Chordata; class Mammalia; order Chiroptera; family Pteropodidae; genus Pteropus; species Pteropus vampyrus. The sequence continues at coordinate 1,866 of NW_011920337.1, forward strand.
GCCAGGATATTCGCAGCACATCTTCGCAGTAGCCTTGAAACGTTGAATGGAAAGTCCACGGACGATAGACAGGTATCCAATGCGGCTCCCTCGACTTGCGCTGGATACTTTCTCCAGCTTGGATCCTGTTTCTGCATCCTCTTGATGACAACCGAGGCAGCACTGCATTGAATCACGCTAGCATCTTCTTTCTCACAGCGCTTAGAGTTCGTGTCCACTTCGACTCCTTCTGTCAACACGTTGCAGCCAGAAGCAGAATCGGACGTATTGGCAGCATGAAAGGAGCCAATGGTCTAGACTGGCATCAGCGCTCTGTGAATCTGGGAGGAGTCCAAGAATGCATCACACACTGCAGATCTAAACCCTCTCCGTACCACAGGAGTGCTGCAACTCAGATCATCTAAGAATTCCTTGGCCCATGAGAAGCTGTTGGAGCCGCACTGGGAAACGGCGACTCGGAGCACGAAAGCCGCCCATGAAAAGCCTTTGCGAGCGGTAATTTGCTTCAGAGTGCTCTGTCTTCCCGATCAGACCGATTAGAATCCCAGCAGTCAGGCCCCAGCAGTGTGTGAGGGTCTCTTCGGGAACTGCTTAGGGAGTCGGGTTCGATTGGTCTATGTATTCCACAACTTCTCTCCTGTTGATTTCAGGAACTGCACTGCTGCGGACACAGACGAAAGGCTCCCGCTCGGCAGACAAACCTCACCTCGTATTCGGCTTTCAGACTGCAGGCAAGACACGGCGGCTCTCCATTATGTTCGGCAGAGACACAGTGACTCAGAGTCCTGGGAAAGTACCACAATGACAAACGGCAGAAAAACTGCCACTGCAGCAGTACGTTTTCATGTAGGGTAATCGCATGCTCTGTTCAAGAGCACGGATCTCCAAAGACTGCTTCACTGCAGGCTTTGTACTGAAACACTGTCACATCGTCAAGAGAGCCGGCGTCGTGCGGGCTGGCGTTCAGCTTTTCTCTTGTAAAGAACACTGGGCCACGCTGTGAACAAAGGATTCATGGATTCCACGAATCCAGCTCTGAAATATGCCACCTTTCTCTACATGGCGAGAATGCCGCCGTAGGCCTCAGTGCGTCCAAGGTGAGTAGCAAAGAAACGCAGGCTGGACTTCCTACTTCCAATGGGGAAGTATGCGAGAAGCTGTACATTGGCCTTGGGTGCGAGTTTTGCTTTACTACTGTTTCTAGATCCTTGTCACGGGAGTAACGAAGCACAGTATGGAAAGCTCGTAGCACGCTGTTTTCCTCATGCTTTGCGTGCTCTTCGGCATCTGCGCTTCCTTGCAACACATGGAAGCCAGAACCCGCCTCGTACGAAATCGCACCGAGGAGAGTGCCCGTTTTCAGGAATCGCTTTCACACTCTGCAGGTGTGGGAAGAGTCCAAGCTTGCTTGGCCCACGGCTGATATTAAGGCGCTCCTGACCACGACACTGCCGGCAGATCCGATTCTGGAAATATTACCTGGCCCGTTTGATGCGTTTGCAGTACCCCTAGAAAACTGAAGCTTGAAGTGGGGAAGTGGCTCACGGAAAAGTCATTGCGAGATGCCTTTTGCCTCAGAGGCCTCTCCCTACCAAAAGTGATCGAACACTTTTGATTCAGGGCATTACGGCCGCCACGGTGTGTCCGTGCCTCTTCAGAATCGCCCTGGGGAGACGGATACCGTTTCCCCATGCATTCCACAGCACATTTCCCGTTCAGTTCAGAAACCCCGTTGCTGAGGACACAGTTTCCAAGCACCTCCTCACTTGAAAGATGGAGTATTTTCTACTGTCACGCTCCCCGAAGATAGGGACTTTGACCCTCGGCCAAATAACAATATTTAGGGTACGGGGTAAGCACCGCGCCAGAAACTGTCAGAAAGCCGTCAGTGCATCAGTATCTTTTCCGATAGTACCATGCTGTGGCCAGGACTATGGCTCCCCAAAGAGTATTTCCCTGGGGTTTTTCAGGCTGAAAAGAGCCGCCTCGTAGACACAGATACGGTCCTGTCAGGCTTGCTTTGCCACGCGTCTCCCAGAAAGAAGTGTGCGGCACAGAACTCGCTGAAGTCAAACCTGAATCTGAAGAGGACAGGGAAGAAGAGGAAAACCTCGCTCTTCACGGCGAGACTGAAGCCAGGATATTCGCAGCACATCTTCGCAGTAGCCTTGAAACGTTGAATGGAAAGTCCACGGACGATAGACAGGTATCCAATGCGGCTCCCTCGACTTGCGCTGGATACTTTCTCCAGCTTGGATCCTGTTTCTGCATCCTCTTGATGACAACCGATGCAGCACTGCATTGAATCACGCTAGCATCTTCTTTCTCACAGCGCTTAGAGTTCGCGTGCACTTTGACTCCTTCTGTCAACACGAGCAGCCAGAAGCAGAATCGGACGTATTGGCAGCATGAAAGGAGCCAATGGTCTAGACTGGCATCTGCGCTCTGTGAATCTGGGAGGAGTCCAAGAATGCATCACACACTGCAGATCTAAACGCTCTCCTTACCACAGGAGTGCTGCAACTCAGATCATCTAAGAATTCCTTGGCCCATGAGAAGCTGTTGGAGCCGCACTGGGAAACGGCAGCTCGGAGCACGAAAGCCGCCCATGAAAAGCCTTTGCGAGCGGTAATTTGCTTCAGAGTGCTCTGTCTTCCCGATCAGACCGATTAGAATCCCAGCAGTAGGCCCCAGCAGTGTGTGAGGGTCTCTTCGGGAACTGCTTAGGGAGTCGGGTTCGATTGGTCTATGTATTCCACAACTTCTCTCCTGTTGACTTCAGGAACTGCACTGCTGCGGACACAGACGAAAGGCTCCCGCTCGGCAGACAAACCTCACCTCGTATTCGGCTTTCAGACTGCAGGCAAGACACGGCGGCTCTCCATTATGTTCGGCAGAGACACAGTGACTCAGAGTCCTCGGAAAGTACCACAATGACAAACGGCAGCAAATCTGCCACTGCAGCAGTACGTTTTCATGTAGGGTAATCGCATGCTCTGTTCAAGAGCACGGATCTCCAAAGACTGCTTCACTGCAGGCTTTGTACTGAAACACTGTCACATCGTCAAGAGAGCCGGCGTCGTGCGGGCTGGCGTTCAGCTTTTCTCTTGTAAAGAACACTGGGCCACGCTGTGAACAAAGGATTCATGGATTCCACGAATCCAGCTCTGAAATATGCCACCTTCCTCTACATGGCGAGAATGCTGCCGTAGGCCTCAGTGCGTCCAAGATGAGTAGCAAAGAAACGCAGGCTGGACTTCCTACTTCCAATGGGGAGGTATGCGAGAAGCTGTACATTGGCCTTGGGTGCGAGTTTTGCTTTACTACTGTTTCTAGATCCTTGTCACGGGAGTAACGAAGCACAGTATGGAAAGCTCGTAGCACGCTGTTTTCCTCATGCTTTGCGTGCTCTTCGGCATCTGCGCTTCCTTGCAACACATGGAAGCCGGAACCCGCTTCGTACGAAATCGCACCGAGGAGAGTGCCCGTTTTCGGGAATCGCTTTCACACTCTGCAGGTGTCGGAAGAGTCCAAGCTTGCTTGGCCCACGGCTGATATTAAGTCGCTCCTGACCACGACACTGCCGGCAGATCAGATTCTGGAAATATTACCTGGCCCGTTTGATGCGTTTGCAGTACCCCTAGAAAACTGAAGCTTGAAGTGGGGAAGTGGCTCACGGAAAAGTCATTGCGAGATGCCTTTTGCCTCAGAGGGCTCTCCCTACCAAAAGTGATCGAACACTTTTGATTCAGGGCATTATGGCCGCCACGGTGTGTCCGTGCCTCTTCAGAATGGCCCTGGGGAGACGGATACCGTTTCCCCATGCATTCCACAGCACATTTCCCGTTCAGTTCAGAAACCCCGTTGCTGAGGACACAGTTTCCAAGCACCTCCTCACTTGAAAGATGGAGTATTTTCTACTGTCACGCTCCCCGAAGATAGGGACTTTGACCCTCGGCCAAATAACAATATTTAGGGTACGCGGTAAGCACCGCGCCAGAAACTGTCAGAAAGCCGTCAGTGCATCAGTATCTTTTCCGATAGCACCATGCCGTGGCCAGGACTATGGCTCGCCAAAGAGTATTTCCCTGGGGTTTTTCAGGCTGAAAAGAGCCGCCTCGTAGACACAGATACGGTCCTGTCAGGCTTGCTTTGCCATGCGTCTCCCAGAAAGAAGTGTGCGGCACAGAACTCGCTGAAGTCCAACCTGAATCTGAAGAGGACAGGGAAGAAGAGGAAAACCTCGCTCTTCACGGCGAGACTGAAGCCAGGATATTCGCAGCACATCTTCGCAGTAGCCTTGAAACGTTGAATGGAAAGTCCACGGACGATAGACAGGTATCCAATGCGGCTCCCTCGACTTGCGCTGGATACTTTCTCCAGCTTGGATCCTGTTTCTGCATCCTCTTGATGACAACCGATGCAGCACTGCATTGAATCACGCTAGCATCTTCTTTCTCACAGCGCTTAGAGTTCTCGTCCACTTCGACTCCTTCTGTCAACACGTTGCAGCCAGAAGCAGAATCGGACGTATTGGCAGCATGAAAGGAGCCAATGGTCTAGACTGGCATCTGCGCTCTGTGAATCTGGGAGGAGTCCAAGAATGCATCACACACTGCAGATCTAAACGCTCTCCTTACCACAGGAGTGCTGCAACTCAGATCATCTAAGAATTCCTTGGCCCATGAGAAGCTGTTGGAGCCGCACTGGGAAACGGCAGCTCGGAGCATGAAAGCCGCCCATGAAAAGCCTTTGCGAGCGGTAATTTGCTTCAGAGTGCTCTGTCTTCCCGATCAGACCGATTAGAATCCCAGCAGTCAGGCCCCAGCAGTGTGTGAGGGTCTCTTCGGGAACTGCTTAGGGAGTCGGGTTCGATTGGTCTATGTATTCCACAACTTCTCTCCTGTTGACTTCAGGAACTGCACTGCTGCGGACACAGACGAAAGGCTCCCGCTCGGCCGACAAACCTCACCTCGTATTCGGCTTTCAGACTGCAGGCAAGACACGGCGACTCTCCATCATGTTCGGCAGAGACACAGGGACCCAGAGTCCTGGGAAAGTACCACAATGACAAACGGCAGCAAATCTGCCACTGCAGCAGTACGTTTTCATGTAGTGTAATCGCATGCTCTGTTCAAGAGCACGGATCTCCAAAGACTGCTTCTCTGCAGGCTTTGTACTGAAACACAGTCACATCGTCAAGAGAGACGGCGTCGTGCGGGCTGGCGTTCAGCTTTTCTCTTGTAAAGAACACTGGGCCACGCTGTGAACAAAGGATTCATGGATTCCACGAATCCAGCTCTGAAATATGCCACCTTTCACTACATGGCGAGAATGCCGCCGTAGGCCTCAGTGCGTCCAAGGTGAGTAGCAAAGAAACGCAGGCTGGACTTCCTACTTCCAATGGGGAAGTATGCGAGAAGCTGTACATTGGCCTTGGGTGCGAGTTTTGCTTTACTACTGTTTCTAGATCCTTGTCACGGGAGTAACGAAGCACAGTATGGAAAGCTCGTAGCACGCTGTTTTCCTCATGCTTTGCGTGCTCTTCGGCATCTGCGCTTCCTTGCAACACATGGAAGCCGGAACCCGCTTCGTACGAAATCGCACCGAGGAGAGTGCCCGTTTTCGGGAATCGCTTTCACACTCTGCAGGTGTCGGAAGAGTCCAAGCTTGCTTGGCCCACGGCTGATATTAAGTCGCTCCTGAGCACGACACTGCCGGCAGATCAGATTCTGGAAATATTACCTGGCCCGTTTGATGCGTTTGCAGTACCCCTAGAAAACTGAAGCTTGAAGTGGGGAAGTGGCTCACGGAAAAGTCATTGCGAGATGCCTTTTGCCTCAGAGGGCTCTCCCTACCAAAAGTGATCGAACACTTTTGATTCAGGGCATTACGGCCGCCACGGTGTGTCCGTGCCTCTTCAGAATGGCCCTGGGGAGACGGATACCGTTTCCCCATGCATTCCACAGCACATTTCCCGTTCAGTTCAGAAACCCCGTTGCTGAGGACACAGTTTCCAAGCACCTCCTCACTTGAAAGATGGAGTATTTTCTACTGTCACGCTCCCCGAAGATAGGGACTTTGACCCTCGGCCAAATAACAATATTTAGGGTACGCGGTAAGCACCGCGCCAGAAACTGTCAGAAAGCCGTCAGTGCATCAGTATCTTTTCCGATAGCACCATGCCGTGGCCAGGACTATGGCTCGCCAAAGAGTATTTCCCTGGGGTTTTTCAGGCTGAAAAGAGCCGCCTCGTAGACACAGATACGGTCCTGTCAGGCTTGCTTTGCCATGCGTCTCCCAGAAAGAAGTGTGCGGCACAGAACTCGCTGAAGTCCAACCTGCATCTGAAGAGGACAGGGAAGAAGAGGAAAACCTCGCTCTTCACGGCGAGACTGAATCCAGGATATTCGCAGCACATCTTCGCAGTAGCCTTGAAACGTTGAATGGAAAGTCCACGGACGATAGACAGGTATCCAATGCGGCTCCCTCGACTTGCGCTGGATACTTTCTCCAGCTTGGATCCTGTTTCTGCATCCTCTTGATGACAACCGATGCAGCACTGCATTGAATCACGCTAGCATCTTCTTTCTCACAGCGCTTAGAGTTCTCGAACACTTCGACTCCTTCTGTCAACACGTTGCAGCCAGAAGCAGAATCGGACGTATTGGCAGCATGAAAGGAGCCAATGGTCTAGACTGGCATCTGCGCTCTGTGAATCTGGGAGGAGTCCAAGAATGCATCACACACTGCAGATCTAAACCCTCTCCTTACCACGGGAGTGCTGCAACTCAGATCATCTAAGAATTCCTTGGCCCAATGAGAAGCTGTTGGAGCCGCACTGGGAAACGGCAGCTCAGAGCACGAAAG
>NW_011920338.1:0-4891 GCF_000151845.1 Pteropus vampyrus
TCAGTCTAATGTAAGTATTGCTACCCCAGCTTATTTTTCATTTCCATTTGCATGAAATATCTTTTTCTATCCCTTTACTGTCAGTCTGTGTGTGTCATTTGATCTGAAGTGGGTCTCTTGGAGACAGCATATACATGGGTCTGACGGTCAGAATCCCCACTGATTTTTACAGTTAGATTTTGTGGGGACTCCTCTTCCCAGGAATAGAATCCTGAGATGGGGTGCCCCTGTGTGAGGCTGGGACCCCTCACTCTTCCAGGGGTGTTTCTGCAGCCATGCTCTTCCTCCCGGTGCAAGGTCAGTCCACCTCACGTCTCCACCCCTCCTACCAGACTCTATGTGGCTTTCTCTTCATGTCCTCAGATGTCCGTGTAATGATCAGCTAGACCTCAGGTGGCTCTCCATGTTGATTGTTTTATAATTTTGTTGTAATTTTAATGTGGTTGTGGGAAGAGGCGAACCCCACTTTTCCCTAGCCCCGCATCTTGACCTGTACTAACGCATTTAGGTATTCTAGATTTTAATGTGCTTCTTTTTAAAGTGGATAGGGTGGATTTTGATTTTGTGTGTTATTGTGACTGGAGGTCTCACTCTGACCTAAAAAGGGACTGTTGCCTTGGGAAGAATAGAACCCAGTCATAAGTAAGTGTAGGCAAAACCGAGAATTTATTGGCAGTGTGCTGGACTCACTCGCGAAATCAGAAAGTGTCAAAATAAGGCCAAAATGACATGTAGCTCCAGAACCTATGAGGAAGAATTTCTCGACCTCACTCCAATCCTCCGCTGATTGTCGCGACCTTGTTTGTTAGCTTCAGTCAAAATGCTTCTAATCAAATTCTCGAGACAAAGCACCGGATTGACCCTTTTCCCCAGAGGCCACTTTGAGTAACATAAATACAATATTTAAAGCAGAACTCCTTTAACCTGCTAAAACGGAAAGGTTTTCTCTAGGCAAACAGGCTAAAAGGAAAACTCTAAAGGCAGCTTACAGGATGGCAGTTAAGCCGAGTCGGGAAATCAGAGTGCCCTAACGTTTTCATAAGAAAGGGGTAGAACTTTTTTTTGAATGAATGTGGCCACTTAGTGGCTTATGTTTGGGTACTGAGGTCTTACGTCTCCGCTGCTCCCTCTCTTCCTCCCAGGCCAGAAACGGGGGACGGGGCGGCTTGCTTCGGCACATCTCTCAGAACTGTTATTTGGCTCATTACGACGTCGCGATGGCAGCTCTCGCTTTCATCTGCCCATGACGTCCCCTCCAATGGCTCCTGTTGAAAATCTGTCAGCCTCCCGAAGAGCCTTCCAAATATTGTCTTACGACTTTTAGACAGCTAATTAGAAGCATCTGATGTCTGGCAGGATAGGTGTGAATTCCTGGCTTCAAAGTCATCTTCCACCTTTTGATGGGACTCCGGGCTTGAGAGGGAGGGAGTGGGGGAGAGTCGCGGTGACAATTTGACTCGTTTTAGACTCTCGTGGCCTCCTCCGTTTCCGTGGCACCATGCGCTAATTATGTTCCGAAGGTTTTGCAAAATCGGTGCAGGTCTTTGACTGATTTCCCTGCAAATCTCATGCACAGAGGAATGGGACCAATGGCTCAGAAAGATGTCCCAGGACACAGACAGGTTGACTTGTACAGTCCGTCAGTTCTCTGAGCCCTAGGAGGAGCTCTGAATGGGGACTGTGAATACCCCTCCATCATGGGGCATTTCCATGCTTCCCTTCATGGTGGTGTCTTCCCCCAGACAGGCTTCCCCCAGACATGGTTTGTGGAAACGCCCCTGCTTCCTGCAGGATTTCCCAGCTGTGTTATTTTTTTCCCTATGGTCTGTAACGGAGGGTATGCTAGGATAGTTAGGTGTGTTTGTTTATTTGTTTTTAACTTTTCGCATAGATCCTTTGTAAAGTAGAATAATCTCCTTAACGTTACGGGATTTCATTAGGTTTAGCATTTTAAGAAAACACTCAGCCGTTTGACAGGGGGGCTGTCTGTCTCGCATTCCCCCCCTCAGCGGGTAAGAGGAGACTCTCCAGCGTCTCTCCAGCGTGGTCAGCCTGTGACTGTGTCGTCGGATCGCGCTGTGGTTTGATTTTGCAGTTTCCTGATAACGCGTGCTGTTTATCTTTCTCATTGTTTGCAACAAGCTGCACCCAGTTACACACACACACACACACACACACACACACACGCACGCACACTGGGGAATCTCACCGCCCAGGAGGAGGCACATAGGTGTGATAAAAAGCATGAGCTTTGGAGTCAGACGTGGGTTTGAACCCCGTCTCCAGTGACCAGTCCCTGGGTGGCCTTTGGAAAGTTCCTTAGCATTCCAAGCTTCAGTTTCCACATCTGTAAAACGGGACAAGGGTGATGCCAGCCTCATAGGTGCTCGTGAGGATGAAACGGGATTATACACACAAGACACCCCGAGCAGAGGGCAGACCAGGCGTGTGCACCCTAAAAAGCCCACAGGGTAGTTTTTCTCCGTGTGGGCTCGTATTTCAACACGTGTGACCAGCTGCACAGACAATGACGTGACGTGCCCTGGACTCTTCCAGCCGAGACGAATGGTGTGTGACAGTTCAGCAGCCCGTGGGTCTGCCGTATGAAGCCCCCACGGCACCCGGCCAGCAGCCAGCTCAGGCGCTCCCCACCCACGGGAAGGCACGAAGCAGTGCCTCGTCCCCTCTGGCGTGAGGGAGGAGCCCAACAGTGCAGCCTCCCCCCGCACCCCACCCAGCGCCCCTTCCAGACATGACATGAGAGATGTCACTCCTTCGATGACTGCCGTCTGCAGAACTTGCCACACTCCGAGTTCATGGGCATGGAATGACCGGAGCATGCTTATGCCATGAAGTAGAAAATGCAGAGATGGTTATGGCTCTAACGTCGCCCTCGAGGCTCTGTCAGAGGAAGTCATCTGAGCACGCGCTGCCGAGCTGTGCGTGAGCAGGATCACGCCCGGGCCACCCGACCTGGTTCTTTGAAGAGTTCCACTTGGCTCAGCCAAAAGATCCCGTGACAGCTCTTGCGGTTACGTGTGTGACAGGCCGAAACCTGCCCCACCACCTTCCCACTCAGTCCTAAGAGCAAACCCCACCCTCGGTTCACGCCCTGGCCTTCGGCGGCCGTGTGGGCTCTCGGGGCCGAAAGCGGACACCGCACCTGCCTCGTGGGGACGATCCACGGGAAATGTCCCCCAAGTGCAGGAGATCCGGGGGCGGGATTTGAGGAGAATGGATGGAGAAGGCACTGCCCCCCGCAGATGCCTCGGCGTCATCCAGCCTCGCCTCCAAGTACAGAGACGACGGGATCCCATGGGACCCGGCCGCGCGGGAGTTTACCAGCTACGGACTGAAGAAGGCGATCCAGGCTGACGGCTGGCTGCACGGAAGGAGGGCTCCCCTCAGCTCTCCCTCTGCACGAGGACGGGCCTCTCTCTTCACTCATCCACAAAAGGCGGTGTTTAGAGAAATCAACTGTGGTCACAGGGGAGACGGACTCACAAAGCCAGAGAAAGATGTGCAGGAGGAAATGCAGATGTAAAAGCCGCCGGTCGTTTTGTTTGTCTGTTTTATAGAAAAAACAGTAAGTCCGGGCAGGGGCTAAGCCCGCCCGAGCCACCCGCAGAGCTCGTTTCCAAAACGACATGACCTGCGTCTCTTGTTTACAGCTTCTCTCTGCCACTTGTCGCTCTCCAAACTCGAGTGACAATTAAAGATGCTATTAGGACAGAGATCGTACAGAGCCCGCTGCAGCGGCTCAGAGGGTTAGATGCGCATCTGCAGCCACTGCCACCTCCCGTTACCCCGGACGGAACCGCCATGGGTGGCCCGCTCTAACCAGCAAGCCGGGGCTTTAACGTGCCTGCCTTCCAGAAACGGGGACGGAGAGGCAAAGTGCACTGTGTTTTAGCGCCGGGCACGTCAGGAGCCTCTCCCCGTCTCGGCTACGGGTGGAAATTGCTCCCCGTAGCATGTGTGGCTTCACCGACAACACGGAGCCGCTTAAGGAAACACGGCTGGACGCCCGCGGCCGTGAGGCTCAGCACATGAGGCTGGATGCTTGTGACCGGCCCGTGGACGCACGGTTCCCAGCCGGAAATAAGAGAAAGAAGGATGTGCCTTTTACTTTTGCACAAACGCCTCGATTTCCAGACAGCTGTTTCGTAACGCAGTCGCAGTTGGAATGTTTCTACTAAAAAAAAAAATAATGTGAAAGAAAAAGCACAAAAAGAGCCTCACTGTTTTGAAAGGAAAACGTAGTGGGAACATGGGGTGGCAGTGCCAGTGAGCGTCTTCTGTCCCAGACCCGGGTGGCCTTGTACGAGCCATCGTGCTTTCCTGGCTGGCAGTAGACCCTCGGAAATGTCCGCCCCGGAGCCCCTGCTTGGGGACGTTCCATGTTACCTGGCAGCGGGGCCGAAGGCTGCAGACGGGATGGAGCTTAGCGCTCAGGAGGCCCGGATGAGCCAGGTGAGCCCCGTGTCACCATAAGGTCCTTCGGTGTGGAAGGAGCGGCAGAGGAGGAGGCCAGAGTGATGCCGTGTGACAAGGACCAGACCCTCCTTTGCCAGCTGGAGGATGCAGGAAGACAGAACAGGAACGGACCCCAGCAGGACCTGCCAACACCGCGATGCCAGGCCCGGAGACTCTGTCCCACGACAGTACGATGACATGTGTGTGTGCGCCAAGCCACTAAGTCTGTGGTGACTCGTCACGGCAGAACAGACACGTCCGTGTAGCCACATCACGAGAGCTCTCAAGTGACAGCGACGACAGTCTCCAAAGTGTTCTGGAGAGAAGCATTCAACCAGCCAAGGTTCTGGGATATCGTCAGAACTGGCATCCCTCAGCGGCTGACGCTTATTAGCCATAAGCAAATACGCGCTGC
>NW_011920339.1:0-2175 GCF_000151845.1 Pteropus vampyrus
AACTTCATTATTATAGTAAAATCTCCACCTCTGGGGAGGGGTTTGGATGCCATTTTCTGCACATGTCATGTGTGAAGAAGCATGACCTGCTACTGCAGGTGAGCCAACCCAACAGCACCCTTTGCATAGTATACATGCTATGACAAAATTCCATCATGAGTATGCATTGACCTGAAAGGATAAAAATAAAGAGGCTCCCCAGTTCGGGAGCATGGCTTTAGAAATTCACTCCCCGTGGGCTCCTTATTTGCTGCAAATGAATCTTGCTTTATGTGGTAACTTCCCTTGGTGTATTGTCTGATTTGTGACTCAGACAAGAGGTGAACCCATCCATCTATGTTCGGTAACAACAGGATCCCATCCCTGATGCGCTAAAAAAGTTATGATGGTCAAAGTAATAAATTAATAAAAATGGATGTGAAATCCAAGGAATTGTTGAAACTTTGTGATGCACGACATTTCCATCCACAGCAAAAGTGTAGGATAGGGGTCTTAATGAAATGGTTAGTAATGATGGGCAGGGTTCCACTTTAAGGAAACATTTTCAGGAGACAAAGATGAAATGAACACAGTTCTTGATGCTGGAGTAGCTCATTGTCTAATGGGGGGAGTTTAAGATGATAAGATGCGGTCAAGGCGAGACATACTTTGTACCATCAGGGAGGTTCAAACCATGGGCTAGACCAGTGATTCTAAAGCTCTCCTGCACATCGGAATCGCCAAGGGAGCTTTCAAAGGCAGGAAGGCCTGGGTTCAACCCCAGGGATACTGATTCAATCAGCTTTGGCTGTGGCCTGGGAATTCGGGTAGGTGGTTATATCAGCAGCCAAGTTTGAGGAGCAGAAGCGAGATGTTCCAGAGATCAAGAGATGTGCATTGGGCACATCTTTGAGTAGAAGGAGGCTTTTAGGATGACATTTTTATTAATGTTATCATTGAAAAAGCATTATTGTTGAGATATAGTTCAGATATGACATGATTCACCCTTTTCTTAGTATAATCTCAAGGTTGGGCCACTGTCACCCCTGTCTAATTGGGACGATCTTTTAGGATGTGCACGTCTGTGGTGTGGGAAGGAAGAGGAGGGAGAGGCTTAAGCAGTGGCATCCTAGTGGGACAGGGTTAGGGGACAGCAGAGTCTATTCTACTGGTAGATGTCACTAGAGAAATGGGGGTGATGACAGACAGTAGTTTGTGGTGGTTGTGCACTCTGCTGGTGGAGTTGCGACACGTGTTAATTCAGCAGATGGGGCAGCTATGGTGGTTGGGACACTATGGTTATAATGGGGACAGTACAGTGTTTAGGAAGCCTTTGTGGCTTTCCAGGCTGAAGTAGATGAAAGCCTGGACTAGGTAGCAGCTGTGAGATTGAACAGGGGTTGGAGAGGCTGACTTTGAGTCCCTGAGGCAGGAAAAGGGAGATCAGAGTGGACGAGAATGGCAGTGCTAAGAAGCCAGGAAAGGTGGCTGGGTGGGTGTCTCACAGAGCCTGGTGAGAGTCATGCTGCTCCTGGGCGGGAGTCTCCTTGGCCCGGGAAGGGCAGGGCGAGGTGGTCTGGAGTCTCTGAGGTTGGGGCAGTAACACTCAGCTGCTCAGAGCCAGTCCCCGCCACACTGGGTTGCATTCACAGGGAAGGGGTGGGTGGCAGCAAGTAGGTGTTCCCTGTGTTCTTGATTTGTCTCTCAGGGTTCAGAGGACTATCTGAGGTAACCAGCAAGGTCTTCCCTCTGCTTCTGATTGGAAGGTCTCCATACTCAGATGAGTGTGAGTTGGGCTGGGCCTGGTGCTTTAGTAATAATCTCATGCTGGCTCTTCTCAGCTGCTCAGGGAAGCCCCGCCCCGCTGCCTGTGAAACTGGAAAAGTCATGGCCACGGGGCTCTGACAAGTCCTGCTGCTCTTGCTGGTGCTGCCCTTTTTACCTGTTGAATGCGGTTTAGTAGGATCCTTGACTGAGCATGGCTGTGGGGCGTTTCCAGTGGACTGGATGGATTTGGGGGAGTGTCTATATGCCATGGCTCTGGTGACAGTGTCTATGGTGAAGGTGCGCAGTGGGGGCAGGTACTGAAGCTGCCTGTTGCCACCAACCCCACTTTTCCAATCTATTTTCAGTTCTCTTCTCATAGTTCCCCCACCCCACACCGCCAGCTCATTCCGCTCTTCCTGCTGCACACTG
>NW_011920340.1:0-6543 GCF_000151845.1 Pteropus vampyrus
ATCAGAGTCTTCCTGTGACTTCTCTGGTCTCCCCCAACTCCTCCCCTCTCCATCCTACCCCTCCCCCACCAGTGTACCTAATTTTCTAATATGCCTGTGTTCCCACACAGACTCTCTCCTGCCTCCTCCCCTGCCATGTCACGTGCCCCCTCAGTCCTTTACCCTCCCCTCCCCCTGCTGCTCCCCCCTCTCTGAAGTCCTCTGTGTCTCCCCTCTTCCCTTCTTCCTCCCTTAGGTCCCTTCTCCTTCTCTGGTGGGCTATGGCCAACAAGGAGCCTTTACCTGCATGGCTCCTACCTCCCCCAACTGTCACTAACCCACACTTTCCGGGGGTGCATTTAGCCCAGGGGGGGTCGTCCCTATATCCCCATTCATCTCTCACCCTTTCCAGGGGGACGCCTGGTGCTAACCACACTTGCGCCTTGAGCACAGCACACAGCCCCTTGTGTGCAGACCTGGCCTCTGTCTTGGCACCCTGTCCTCCCAGCTTCCGTCCAGGGCAGGAGCCTGCTCTTCACCCTCCTTCATGCTGGGCCTTTCGCCCGGCACCGCCCCTCTCCACTCCTCTGTCTAAACCTCACCCTCTTGAGGCCTCACTTTCTAGCCCACAGGTGCTGGACTCCTTGTCTCCCTGGGCCCTCTGCACCCCTCCCCTGATGGCACCGTGCCCTGCTCCCCGCCCTCGCCCACCTGCCTTTGGTCTTCACCACGTTCTCATATCTCACAGCCCCCTCCGGTGGGTCCCTTGCAATCACCACCCACCCTCACCCGTGCTCACCCAGAGCACTTGTCCTCTCCTGTTGGCACCTCAACTCAGATCACCCTGCCCCCCAGTCCCAGGCCCTCAGCACTAGTCTCACCTGCTGCCTCTTGTTCTTTCGACCTCACCACCCCTCGCAGACCTGCAAACTGCTCTTCGTTCAACTGTTCTTTGGCCTCTTCCCCCATCCATTGGTTCCTTGACCCCGGGGGCTCTCGCACCCTACACCATGTATCCCAAATCCCTATTTATGCCACTTGGTCAGCTCTGGCCTTTCCCACAGCCGGCTCTCCCCCAGCACCTCCCCTCCCGTGCTGGATGTCTAACCCTAACTCTCTGTGGGAGTGTGATCCCCTTCCCCAACCACCGCCTTACACCATTCTTATCATGTGGGTCCTTCCCCAGGCTGTGCATCTTGCTTACCTGCCCTGGGCATTTACGTTCTATTTTGTCTTGCCATCCCCCTCCTTTCTAACTCTAAGCCACCCTTGGGCACACTGCACTGGTCCTTGTGACCCTCACCACCCACCTCTCCCCAGGGAACACTGGCAGGTCCATCTACCTCTTCACCAGGACCCGCCCCATGCCTCTCCCACTCTGGGCCCAGGCCCACCCCTTCACCTACCCAGGGGTACTGGCCCAGGCTAAACTCCCTTAGGGCCACAAAGCAGCCCCTGCTGACCCTGGCCTCATTCCCACACCCTCCTTGTCCCCACCTTGTCCATGATGAGCCTTCCCTGGCTCTCCCTCTCACCCTAACCCGCCTGTGCACCACAGCTGCTCTGACCAGGGATCCCTCCCATCTTACCTTACTTCCCCTCCCTCCCCTCTGGCAAGACCTCCCCTTCACCATGGCCATCTTGCCTCTCCCTTGCCTCCTGCAGGCCAGCCTCTCCCCTGGACCCCCTACCTGTACCCTTAGGGAGCCTGTGTCCTGGCACCTGTCCTCCATGTTTGCCCATCTCCATTCTCCCTTCTTCCACCCCTCAATTCCCCTCTCCTTCCTTTCCCCTTTTCTATTTTCCTGCATTGGAAATCTCCATTCTTGTCTTTTGGTACATGTGCAATTTCTGCATCCTCAACACTTCGAGAAGGTCTCTGTTCGAGAGTTACAGTAGCACTCTGTTAAAATGTGTGACATGCAGTTATGTCCAGGACTCAGTTTCATCTGTGGTTTCCTCCTTGCCCAGGATCCCAGAGTCTTCGTTATAACCTCATGGTGGTGACCCAAGATAGATCTGTGTAATCCAGATTTTTGGCTGAGGAACAGTTGGATGGTCAGCCCTTCCTGCATTATGACCGTGAGGAAGGCAGAGCAGAGTCCCAGGGGTGGCGGTAGATGCAGTCCTGGGAGCTGACGCGTGGCACACAGACATCAAGGACTTGTCAGAGAATGGGAAGGACTTCAGAATAACTAGCATAAATCATGGCCCTATTGGTCTAGAAAGGAGGTGAGAGTAGGAAGGGGGCAAGAGTGATGTGAGGCTTTTCTAGAAAAGTTTGGAGCAGAGAACAGGGCCGGTTTCTTTCCACTGGATTTGGCTGGAAGTGGGGGTGAGGAATGGGGGTTTGTGGATCTCAGCACAGAGGTGACCCATACTGAGCCAGCACAGCAAGACATGGAGGGGAGCAGGGAGGGGCCCCTCTGGCTGCAGTTTCTTTCTTGGGCGGAGAAGGCAGAGGGACACAGGGACTGGGGATGCCACTGCTGGTGGGGCAGGCTTGCATTCCCTCCAGGAGATTCTGGACCTTGAGATCCAGCAGGACAACAGCGCCAGGGGCTTCAGGCACTCGGCTGTGGTGGGGAGCTCTTCGTCTCCTATCGCCAGAAGGCCTGTGGACGGAGGGTGCCCCAGTTCTCTGCTCAGACCTCGGCTGTGGGAACTGAGAAGTCCTGGGGCACAGATGGCTTTCACAGCAGGGATTCCTGGGCCCATGTGCAGGGAGGGCTTCGTGGAAGAGTCCAGATATACCGGGAATCCTGGATGGGCTTCACGGAGAGTACTGGTATGGCCCTGGGGCAGGGGCCTTCCTCTCCTGCAGACCCCTAGAGCTTCCCTCCCCTCCCAGCATGAGGAAACCCTCCCTGGACTGAGGGATGCATGTATGTTTTGTTGGCATGTTCTGTTGTGATCGGCCCGTCCTGTTAAAGCCCCTGGATAAAGACAGACAGGTAGGGAGGGAGCTGAACTGTTCCAGTGACAATAATGTAGGGAAGCAGTGGGCCCTCCTACAGAACACTGAACCAGGGAAGGTGGGTGTCAGGCGGGAGAGGAAGCCTCAAACTGGGGACCGGCCTCCCTGGCTCTCAGCCTGCCCGTATCAGAGAGTTCTTTGGTCCCCATGGCCCAGGAGCTCATCCCTCACATCCCCCTCCTCAGCAACAACACATGGATCCAAGAGAGCGAGGCCTTGATCCGGGGCCCATCCTCTTGCCAGTCTAAAGGACCTGGGCTCCAGGGTGTAGAACAGATATGATCAGGGTCAGTGAGGGGTCAGCCAGAGTGGAAAGGTGAGAGAAGCAGCCCGTTCTCTAAGTCTCCCTTAGGGGGAGCAGGGCTTGGCCACAAGCCTCACTGGCTCTGTCCTTTCTTCCCCAGGGACCCCAGCAGTGAGTGTAACCCACAGTCAGATCTTGGTGGGCATGGTCACCCTGCTGTGCTGGCCTTTCGGCTTTTCTCCCTGGCACATCTCACTGGCCTGGCTTCAGGATGAGGAATCCTTGAGCCAAGACTCCTAACATTCTGAAGTGTCCTGCTGGATGGGAGTGGGACCTACCAGACCTGGTCCATAAGGGCTCCCCAAGGAGAGGAGCAGAGGTTCAAGTGCCATGGGGAACAATTTGGGAGTCACTGTGCACACCCTGTGCCCTCTGGTGAGCCTGGGGTGACCCTGCAGGGAGTTCTGACCCTGGTCGGGTCAGGGCCCAGGGATGGGGAGGGAGAGCAGGCCTGTGGCTCTGAGGTGCCCAGGTTATAATGGCCCCTGTTCAGGAAAGTCCTTGGTGTATGAGAGTTGATTGCCAACCATTCTGGGTGTTGCTGCTGTTGTTCTCGTTGTTATCATCATTCTCTGTGTCCTTCGGTCCAAGAAGAAGACATCATGGGCTCTGGAGAACCCAGGTGAGAAATCTGGGCAGTGGGAGGGATGCGCTGACTGCAACGTAGGGTCCCTTGTATCTCTCTCTGCACAGATAAGAGTGGGGCGACAAGCCTCTGTAACAGGAGCTGGAAGTTGGGTATTTGTGAGGAGAATGGGATCTACGCTGTTGCATGGTGGGTGGTGGGAGCAAGGCCAGGTGATGATGTTGACGAAGTCATGGGAGGAGACCAGCGAGGGATCCGAGTGGGAAAAGCGGGTGAGAGGACAAAAGCGGGTGTTATCTTCCCTCAGCGAAAGGCAGAATCCGATTTTGGAGCAGCTAAAGGAGAATAGTTGAGGGAAAAAGAAGCAATATTCCGGAACCAATCGAACCTTTATCGGTTTCTCTTTTTGCCCAGAGCTCGTTAGCCTACAGGCCCTGGATCAAGGCCAGATGGTGCCAACAGACCACAGTGGCACCAGGCAGCTGGGGTTTCGGTCTGTGTTGTCAGCCCCTGGGTCCGTTGATTCAGCTGAAGGGGCATGGAATCTGCATCAGGAGGCCTGAATTCAACTCCCTGCTGTGGTCTCACTAGAACTTTTCCTCTTGGTGCCTCAGTTTCCTCATCTATGAAATGGGGAATATAACAGTATTCATTCCAGTGTGCTTGGCAGGATTACGAGTGTTAATACATACGAGGTGCTTGCAGCTCTGCCACATGAGTTATTATCATCATTTGTCATTTTATATTATATTAGATGTATAATAGTTATATTATTATCAGTAAACTTCTTTGTTATGACTCCTCCTGAGGAGTCGACTACCAGCTTTCTGGCACCTTGATGTCCCCTCACCCCCATGTGATATGCATTACTTCATGTCTATTATGTCTGTATAATTTTATTAGAGGTGTTTAAATGTTCTTTAAGTATATGTATCTGATCTGTGTTTTATGTCTGGGAAGGGACAGCCAGCGAGGTTCTGGGAGGGAGACGAATATCTAGATACCTTGACACAGCACTGAAAATCTCCACCTCCCCACCCCCACCTTGGCTTCCAGTGACTGCAAAGCAGAAAGGGCTGGAGAAGATGAAAGGAGACATCTGGGGCCAATCAATATCTACCTTCCCAGAGGCGACCATCGTCAATATTTTTTAGCTGATTCTTTTGGCTTTTACTTCCCTATCTCTAAATAAGAGGCCTTGAGTACTGCAGCTTGATTTTTCAGGTGCAGTCATTGTCGCAGCATTGCCCAGTGGCTGATGCAATAGTTAATAGTAATTGTTCTCTTTCACTCTTTCATCCCTTCATTTCCCCAATATGTTTATATAGTAATTATGTTTAGCTCAGTCATTCAGCATTTTCTTTTCCATTACTAATGCTTTCTATGAAAACTTACTTCCTGCACAAACTTTTGTTCTCCCTGAAATTAGTAATTGCCTTTGTTTTTGTTTGATTATTTTCTATGTAGCTTTCGCTAATTTACTTCGATAGTCCTTCTACTTGTATGACTCTTTCAAGAAGTAAGGATATGTCAGATATTCTATCAATTTTATCTCCTTGGAAACATCCCTTCTGGGTCCTTATGACACGCTCCCATCTGGACTGGGTTGTCCACATCTGGAGCAGTGCCACCCTCCTAGAATCTCCCTCCACTACCATCTGGAAGGTGCTTTTAAGTGCAGTGGAGTCACCCGGACATCCTGCTAAAATGCAGGCTGATTAAAGATGTCAAGGATGGGGCCTGTGAGCCTGATTTTATACCTTCTCTCACGTGATGCCGATTCTACTTGTCCATGCTCGATAGTCGAGGTAGCGAGCATCTCTCTTTGTCTTTCTCCTGTGCTACATCTCCATTTTCTGTATCCTACATCTTTCTCTCTCTCTTTCTTTTTAATGGTAAGCCTTCACTAACACATTTTTTATTAATGTGTTTCTTTCTAAATTTGTAATAGGGTTAATTGTTTTTATTGTGGTGAAAACACATAAAATTTACCAGCTTAACCATTTTTGAGTGTACAATACAGTAGTGTTAAGTATACATACATTGTTGTGTGACAAATCTCTAGAAATATTTTATCTTGCAAAACTGAAACTCTGGACATATTGAATGAAAACTCTCCATTTCCCTCTCCCCACAGCCCCTGGAAACCACCATTTTCTTTTCTGTTTCTAAAATTTTGTCTACTTTAGACACATCATATAAGTGAAATTAAACAGTATTTGTGTTTTTGAGACTGTCTTTTTTCACGGAGGATAATGTCCTCAAGTTTTATTTATATCACAGCAGGTGACAAGATTTCCTTCTTTTTCTTAATGATTCTGTTACTTTTATTTAAAAAAAATTTTTTTTTAATTTATTTATTTTTTATGACAGATATTGGTTAACGAAATCCGATGTTTCAGCTGCATATTTTAACAATAAAGAATATATATATATTTACATTGTGTTTTCATCTACCATAGATAGATTTCTTTCTGTCACCACATATTTGACCCCTTTTATTCTGTTTACGTCCCCCTAAACTCACCCTCTGGTAACCACTATTCTATTGTCTATGTCCATGAGTCTCTGTTTGTTTGTCCTGTTCATTTGTTGCTTTTAGGTTTATATCCCATGTATAAGTGATATCGTGTGATTTTCAACTTTTTCTGTCTGGCTTGTTTTGCTTAGCATGATTATTTCGAGGTCCATCCATGT
>NW_011920341.1:0-3207 GCF_000151845.1 Pteropus vampyrus
GGAGGCAGAATCCGCTGCTCCGCACATGGCGAGAGCTCCAGCCTCATGCAGCTGCGCGCGGCTGAGCTGGCAGCATCCTCGTCCCTCGACCCGCCCCCCCCACCCCCCCGTACCGGCCCGTGGTCTGTGTGGGGACCCCGTGCGGCCAGAATGAAGGCATAGGGGTGCAAACTTGGAGAGAACACCTCGGAGTAAGGGAGTGCACCCCTGGAGGCTGTGTCCACGTTGCCCTTAAAACGCTTTGACGCCGGGGAGGTTGACCTCTCAGGACCCCTGGGAAGTCAGGGGCTCTGATACCCGGCCCCGCCCCCTCCCGTTCATTATGACTCTACCCCCAAGGTCAGGCCGGCACAGAGGGACTTCCCGCTCCGGCCACCCCGCCAAATGTACGAAAAACGCAGATGCAGGTCCGCCCTCTCCTGAACTCATCGGCCCCACTGGAGGGTACAGGGCCCTGCAGGTGACAGCAGGGCTGGATGCGGCAAAGGAAGGCCGAGCCTCTGTGAACGGGACCGCCAGGAGTGGCCTTTCCCAGACGCCATCGAGAGATCTTGAAAAACTGAAGAACGAAGAATTTATGTGCAATCAATTTATTGCACTCGTGCGCTTGCCCGGGTGGCCCCGAGGCGGTAGCTGCCACTTAATAATGCATCTCCGTGTAACACCGTTGATTTTATTGTCCTGAATGTTAGGAATTCTAGTGCAGAAGGCAAATACTATATTCAATCATTTATTAATAAACACAGATAAGAAATGAGGCAGTGTAAGCAGCACTTACCATCCAGAAATAGCAGGAAAGGGTATTACCCTACGCCACCTAATTTCCATGCAGAAAAATAAACTACGTGCAGGTCCTCGGGGTGCTGTCTGGACCTTTCGTCAAAGGGTCTTAAGAAACAAATGGCCTGGGCTGTCCTGGGCTTTTTCTGTATCTATTAGCATTTTCCCGAGCAGCTACCCACACTTCACACGCCTCCCGTGGGCCTCCTCCCATTTCGATGAAGAGACGATGCCAGCGGACCCAGGGCCAGGGAGAATGCAACGCGGAATTTCTCCATCCCGCTGCTTCCCCCCCCACCCCCGCTCCGAGCCACCACCCACTGAGGCAGCAGCGTGGCCTTGGACAGACAGGCGTCTCCAACTATGGTGTCAGGGTCCCAGTGGACGACGCCACCTTCCCACCCGAATTTTAAACCTTTTATCATATAGCTCGAGTTTACCCGAGCCCGTCAGCTTCCACGTCCTATCCCTTGGGCGCAGTGCGCTGGTCCTTAACGCAGACTTTTCGGGTTGTGGGTCGTTTTTTTTTTTTTTTGTGCTTTTAAAGGTTCTTCGCTGACATGGAGGAATTAACGCACGGAGGTGCAGGTGCACCCTTCACGTCTTCACTTGTGCTTTTCCAGTTTCGAGTCCAGGAAGCACGACTGGAGGTACAGGGGTCCGTAAGCTCCATCTGGCCCTGCACATTCACTTGAAGAGGAAACCGAGCTTCCAGGTTACTTAGTTATTCTTTCTGTTTCATAGTTTTATTTTTGCTGTAGACATCGTCTCTCCTTTTAATTTTTTATTGAATAACATAATTTTAATGAGTTCTCTGATTCTCAGTTCTTTATATTCAAGGTCGAGATCTCTCACAGCCCCATAGCACATTTATTAATTCATTCTTCTATTCAACAAAATATTCTAATTTTTTATTGTAAAATATCTCAGAAAGAGAATAGTATTATAGACACCAGTGTAGACGCCATCCCCGTTTAAACAAAGCATTGCGTAATATATCCTACTCTGTTTCTCCAGAGATTTTTCTCAAACATTTTAAAGCATTTTTCATACATCACATCATTTCAACCATAAATACTCCATTTGCATCTTTGCTTTCAAGGATACACACACATGTATAGAATCCATAGCTATATCCGCATCCACCCAACCACCCACCCACCCATCCATTGGTCCACCCTCCATCCATTGGTCCACCCTCCATCCACCCATCCATCCACCCATCCATCCATCCATGCGTCCATCCATCCATCCATCCACCCATCCATTGGTCCACCTTCCATCCATCTATCCATCCATCCATCCATGCATCCATTCATCCATCCATCCACCCATCCATTGGTCCACCTTCCATCCATCTATCCATCCATCCATCCATGCGTCCATCCATCCATCCATCCACCCATCCATCCATCCATCCATGCGTCCATCCATCCATCCATCCATCCATCCATCCATCCATCCATCCATGCGTCCATCCATCCATCCATCCACCCATCCATCCATCCATCCATCCATTACAAAAAACCAGAATGCCTTGACCACATCTAACAAAGGTTACAATAATTCTTTGATGTTTTATAATTTCCGATCCATGTTCAACATTCCTCTGTTGTCTCCAAGGGGTCTTGGTTCATTCTTTGAGTTTGGTGGCTGTATGTTTTCAGGTGTGCATTTTCTACAACAGGTCATCTTCCTTTACGTACCATCGATTTGTTGGAGAAACTGTCTTTTGATTAGTTCCTCTCTCCCTGCATTTTATGTAAACCGCTAGACAGATCTGAGGCTTGATCTGTTCAATTTTCAATTATTCACAAGTGTGCCAGTTATTTGCTATCGCCTCGTGTCAGGAGGTGCTCAGGATGTAACGATGGCAAGGTCGGCAGGGTCGCCTGATGGCCCCGTACCCGTTCCCCAATCACCGTTTCACTTGATGAATGTGAAAAGCTGCCATTTATGGTTATTGAAGAGATCAATTATGTCGCTATGAGTTGAAAAATGGTGATTTTCTAACTCTAACTTTTCTTTTGAGTAATGGCTAGGTTTTTCCATAAAGAAGAATTTTCTCTCGTCAATTTTAAACTAAGTATGGGAAAGATCAACATTTGAAACTGTCTCTGTATTTTCAAGGTGAAGAGCTGGTCTGAGCGGCCTCTCTTTTTGAGAGTCATCGTGAACATAAAGATTTTATATGTTTGATGAGTTTCAGTTTTTACTCTAATATTCTCATTGTTTTATATCAGGCCAGCGAGAACTTTTTCCAACGAATATCTTTAGGTGGGAATTTAAAGTTTTCATCGCATTTAGAGAAAAAGTCTGTTATTCCTTCAAATATTTTGCTGTATCTATCTCCTTTTTTTTTGAACTCCGATTATGAGATAGGTGTTGTACAACAGGTAATTGAGACTCTGTGAATTTCTTTTTCAG
>NW_011920342.1:0-1562 GCF_000151845.1 Pteropus vampyrus
CAATTTGCTAAATTAACTTCATTAATTTCTGACTAAAGCAGAAAGACCCTTTGGAAATGACTGATGACATATGTACAAGTATGATATGGCACCACCACCAATGAGAATCAGTTCAAGGTGACCCCAGCTCAATTCCTGATTTTATAACCTTTCTAGCAACTTTGTTGATAAAGAGAAGGCTCTCCTGATTTCCACTCTGACAACCTCCCAGGCACAGTTACTGTATTGCTTCTCTTCGAGGTAGAGACAGATGCCCTGGATGTACCTCTTCATGGCCAATTTAGGGTCCTCCGTTCCCAGGGCAGATTCCGCCTCTTTCATCTGTGGCACTAAGCAGGTGCCCAGGTCTTCCAGAGTCCACTGAGGAGCCCGTGCAGTAGAGTTATGTTCCAGGCAGCAGAGTGCTCTGTGCAGAAGATGTTGGAGGTCTCCTGGAACATCTTGTGGAGGACAGAGATGGCCTGGGCCTTTTGGACCTGGCTGCCATCCATCATCTATGTCCTAGGGGAATCTAAAGTCCTTTATGTTTTTCCTACAATGGAAAGAGCTGATTCTCTGCATTTGGTGCATAAGTGTAATGTTCTCCTTGTTGACTTGGATGTGGTCCTGAGACAGGTTACAGCCCAGAGACCCACCAGGGCTATAGCTAATCACCAGCAGGGCTGTGAGTAGAGAGAGCAGGGGGGTTATGGGGAATCACAGAGTGCTGCTGGCCTGTCTGAGCTGCAAGTCTGGGGAGCCTTGGACTCTAGGTTCTGTGATGACATTCTTTCTAAGCACGGCCATTAAATAGGGAACACAATAATTTTCATTTTCTAAACATTTCTCTACACTTTTACTTCCTTTTTTATTTTCATTTATGTGTTCTCTGTGGGGTCAAAGAAGGTGTCATCAATCTACACTATTAATTTTGCAATAGAAGTTTAATTTTCCCAGGAAACTTGGATGCGTCACTCCCAATAAATATTTATCAATCAATGTTTTTCTCCTAAAGTCAGAAGTGTGTGTAGGTAGGTAATTACATGAACACATGCACACACTCATGTACATTTCTAATACATAAAAAGTGGTCTTCTCTGTGTTCTAAACACAATTTGGCATCAAACCTTGGCAGCACTTTAACCTTTCTTACTTTACATAGGATGACAGGCTGCCTCAGCCCTATGAGTTTGTGTGTTCAGTACCAAACCATATATAGTGAATAAGCTCTTAGAACCATGCACTGGGATTCGTTTACTCTTTTATTCACAGCAGAGGCTGAAGATCATGAGTGAATGGGGTTCTGGGATGTTTCTCTTTCTTCTAAAACACATTCTTGAAGGTCCATGTGGTTATGCTTCGCTGGGACCACAAGGTCAAAACTATGACATTCACTGCCTTTTCTTTCCACCGTGTGTAACTGGTCTGCGTTGCTACTCATCCATGACGATACTTCAGCAGAATCCTGTATCTTTTCTGGTGCATGTAAGTGTGGAGATTATAATCCCAAGATTATGTTATTTTCCCAGCACTACCTGACTCAAGGAGGGAAATACTACTTCTAGTAACACTTTTTCTCTGGA
>NW_011920343.1:0-3381 GCF_000151845.1 Pteropus vampyrus
TCAATGTTTTATCAGTGAATGCAGTGCAGACTTCACTGTGAAACTTAAGTATTTCCACTCAGAATCTGTAGAACTAGAGAGCATTATGAAATTTCACTCACTCGAGGCAAATATCATGCCCAGTATTGAGACGAGCAACAGGTGCATGGCTGAACAAGAGAAACACCACGGAATATTTTCTGGAAAATCTGCGCTGAGCAGGCAGGCAAATGGCTGCAGAAAGCAGCCCTTGGAATTAGGAGGTGGGGGGAAGAACCAGCTTGCTCTTGTCGATAAAAATGCAAAAGTTGCTGAGATGAGCCTGGAGCTTTCTGACATCTGACGTTTGTCACCTCTCTGACTGCAAAGAACTCAGCCAGCTGCAGGGAGGTGCTGAGCAGATGATACTGATTTTGTTCTATCTCTAGTTTGTGCAACATCGCCCTCTGCAGGCCAGGTGCACAACCAAAGGTCCTGAGGCCCCATGAGTACTAATCACTGGGTTCCTTCTATTTTCTGAGATGAATCAAAATTTCCACACAACATCTTTCTTCCTTCCCAAATCTGATGGTGTGTTAGTTCTACAGTCCATTAGAAATGAATATCATATAAAAGTAGACTAACAAGTCTACTTTTACCTTGCTGAAAAATCAATTTTTTAAAAGTGTATCAGACGAGAAATTCAAGTCTGTGAGAGTCTTCAGAATCATACCGCTTGCCTCAGACTGAGTTTTGGATGGCCCAGTGCTGACATGTGATGATGGAAGATGAAAGAGGTATTTCCCTTGGCTGATGCTCATGCACCCACATGAGTCTTGGGAAACCTTTTAGAGGAGTTTCAGGACCCATAAAATGAGAGTAGTGCTCTGTGGAAGGGAGAAAGTGGATTGCCCAAGGGCTGAAGGACATAACAACCACACTAATAAAGCAATCTCTGAACAGCTCAGAATAGACAAATTCTCTGCTTTCTCTGTGGACAATAAGCTCTTTGACAAAAATCTGAATATTTCTTCTCTGTGATTCCAGGAGTCTGAGCCCAGGCTTCTCCTTGGGTTCTTCAGTTCATTTCGATCGAGATTTCTTTCAACAAAGATTTACTAATGCTATTCATTTGTGAATTGTTAGTCTATTGAGTGTGGACCTCTGATTCCTGGGGCTTTTTACTTACTCTCATCTCTTCTGAAAGTCCTTCTAACTAAAAGCATAGAAATATGAAAGAGAATAAACCAAACCCCACAGAAGTACAAACAATAATGATCATGTAGAGATAAGAGAGTTATAGTTTTTTCCACAATACAGAAAGTAAATGGGATCATACTGAGCATTAAAGTCAACACAGAAAAAAAATTGTAAAAAAATGCTATGAGGAGCAATTCCTGCTAGCTTTCAGGCTGGTGGCCATTTTAACTCCTTTCGAAGTAGCCCAGTGTCAGCAAACCCCAGCATCTACAAAATCAAAGGCCACCAGATTTACATAAGCCTTGAAACAGTGCTCTTTTCCTTTGTACTGGAAGGATGCACAGGAATTCTCCAGTCGTCTCTGGTAGTGAAAGCAACATCTCATAGTTGAAGAAGTTCAGAAATAGAATATTCTCCTTTAAGAAAGTCGACAGGATTCTAAGAAATATACTGATTGCCAGAAAGGTTAAATAATCTCCACAGAGAGCATAGAACACAATAAAAAAATGATCCTGAAAAACAAGCAAAAATTAAGAAATTTAAAAATTAAAGAGTGGAAGAGAAAATTGAAAACACAACAGCTGTTTTAGGTACAAAAAAGACATAGTCTTTGATAAGTTATACCATGCCTTAACATGCTTTTGGAAATTGATGCAGAATTCAAAAATGCTTGAATTTTAGAAAAAATTTTGTAGTAGTTAAAGGATGGATAAAAACAAGTAATCATTCTCATTTTCCCAAAAACTCTTGAAAATTATATAAAAGCAGGCAAATTCTGTAGGGTAGTCAAAACTTGGAAAAGCAACCAGTACAAGGATATATGTTATATTTTATTTTTCTTTTAGCTTTGCTCTGGTGGCAAGCCTATGATGGCAGGATGGCAAGAACACAGGAAGCTAAAACTGAAAGAAAGATGATCTTTCTGGCCCTATGAGCTGGCTGCTATGGAGAGACTCTAAAAAAAAGACATGGAACAGCATAAGTTCCAGGCTAAACCGAAAACTGGACATGCATGGAGCAGACCCAAACCAGAATAACCAAGCTGAGACGTGAACCACTGCCTTAGTCTCAGACTAACTCCTGAGTGAACACATGCAGTACAGACTCAAACCAATGTAATACCAATTTCAGGTACTAACCAGAGATCTGACCCACCCAAACAAGTTTCAAATTAATCCCTGAGATACACATGACAAAGAAAGACCCAGAGCAACATAACATATGATTAAAGTACTAAATTGAGACTTCAGCCACAAAAAGAGACAAAACTTACAGTCTAAAACAAAGTTGATTTCCTTCTAAAACAAAAACATCAACATTCACCAGAGGATTATTATAAAAATATGAAAGGGTTTATCCGACAGGATATTTAAAATGTTTAAGATGCATTCCAAAATTATTTAATAGACAAATGTTAAAAAACAAATTTCAGTTGAGTAAAAGCGAAGATTTAATTGACCTTACTGAATGATTCATGAATCAGGCAACATCCCGCCTATCAAACAGAGAAGCGCTCCAAGAAATTATACAAAATGGAAAGTTTTTACAGTCAGAAATTGGGCAGGGCAAAGAAGTTATTAGCAAAAGGAAATGAACGGTCCTTTCAGGCAGGGTCACCTTTCTTTGTGGAGAAGGATGACAAGAGTTTTATCAGTCAGGGTACACACTAGTGTTAATCAGAAAATTCCAGACTGATTGGTTTAAGGTCACACTCCTGGGAGGGACTGAAACTGCAATTTAGCCTTGGGTTTTTGTCCTGGGGTCAAAGGATTTCACCTTGGGCCTGTTGTTTCTTTTAACACAAATAATCAGAGAAATCGACTAATATGTACCTTAGTAAAAGATAATCAACAAGTACAAACGTCAAAATGACTAAGATGCTGCAGTTAATAAAAATAAAAATGTAGTTAAAAGGAAGCACACTTGAAATTGTCAAAGTAATATAAATGGAGACACTTTAAAATAGAGCTGAAGCTGCCATTCCAGAGGTACTGCCTTGCACATCTTATACCACAAATCAAAAAGTCCAAAATATATGTAATTAGAGTCCCAAAAAGAATAAAGGAAAGAGATTGGAACATAAAACATATTTGAAGAAAGAACGGCCGAACACTTGACAAATTTGATGAAAGACAGAAATTAACAAATTCAGAATCTTAGCAAACCCTAAACAGAAAAAAAAAAAAATCAGAGAAAATTACACCTAAAAACATCATAATTAAA
>NW_011920344.1:0-1587 GCF_000151845.1 Pteropus vampyrus
GTGGAGCTTTTTAATTGTGGTAAAAAACACGTCGCCGATATAAATTGATCCTAACGACTTCGCAGTGCACAGCTGAGCGGCAGCAGGCACACCCACACTGGTGCACCCGTGACCGTCACCTCTAGAACGTTCCATCTTCTCAGCGGGAACTCTGTCCCCACCAAACAGCCATTCCCATGACCCCCCCAGCCCAGCACTGCACCACCCCCACCGCCTCTGCCTCCTGTGCGTACATCCTGTAAGTGGGGTCACACAGTGCTCATCCTTCTGCCTCTGGCTTATTGCACTCAGTATGATGTCCCCCAGCCCCTTCCACGTTGTCACCTGTACCAGCTTCCCTCCAATATCAGGCTGGAGAACAGTGTCCTTTGTAACGAGAATTTTCTGGGAGGGGGACACAGCTTCGCCGTGCTCGTGTGCACCAAGCGTGGTCAGCCGAGGACCCACGTACGATGCTGGTCCTTGCCGGCAGCGTCTCGGAGCCCCAAGCCCTTTCTGCCATCGGACGCGGGAGGCCCCCACCCCCGTCTCCCGGGGCTGGCGGTGGCTTCCTCGGGCACTGTCACGGACCTCACCCACACACAGCGTCTAGTCTTTCTCCTCCGGGTCAGCGGCCTCGACAGCTTCTGTTTCTTTGGCAGCCGTTCCAGCGCGCTCTGTCTTGTCATTTTAGAGCTCGGTATCCGTGGCTCTGCGGGGAGCATCGGGGGCGGGGTGGACCGTTACACTTGGTCTTTGACCTCGATGCTGCCCGTGAGCAGTGAAGGATAACTTTTGACGAGCCGTGTCAGATGTGACAGGCAATCTAGTTGGGTTGAGTGGAAATGTGCTGTACAAGTCTGAAGCCTTGGTTGGGGGCATTTTTCTGGTGTTCGATGCATTTAAATTGACACCAGCCTTCAGCGTGTTGCTCATTCCGGGCCGACACTGGCGGCTCGTGTCTCCAGCATGTGAGCAGAAGCAGTCTGTGTTCCCAGCCCCGTTTACGCTCCCGGCCCCCTCCTCCGTGCTCCCCATTTACACTCCTGCCCCCCCCAGCTACCCCCCAGCCCTGTTTACGCTCCCGGCCCCCTCCTCCGTGCTCCCCATCCCCGTTTACACTCCTGCCCCCCACCCCGAGCTACCCCCCAGCCCCGTTTACGCTCCCGGCCCCCATGTTCCCCACCTTCCACCTCCGTTGTGAACCCTCCTTTCGCAGGGAATTGTTTTGCTTGGAGCTGAGGCTTGCGGGCGCGTGTATGAAGCGGGACGGCCGGGCGTGGTCCTGCGCTGCCCGCGCCTGGTGTGGCCGCCGCGTCCGTCCCCATGCAGAGCGAGGCGCCCGTCTGGCACTAGGCGCAAGGCGCTTCACACATTCCTAGGAGTGAGGTGTGTCCACAGTCGTGGGGGCACAGCCTCGAGCTGGCAGGGCGCCGGCTGGCCCCTGGCATGTCCGAATGCCAGTCGGGGTCAGGGCTGCGGCCTGCACATTCCGGCCACTCAGGGAACATTGGGTTCGGTGGCGTTTGTAACGTCCACCGGGCTGCTCCTCCTGCGCAGACATTGACTGGACGGTGGGGACTGAGCCTCCGTGCTAACTGCAGAGCA
>NW_011920345.1:0-1611 GCF_000151845.1 Pteropus vampyrus
TACAGAATCTTCATTACATGAAAACTAATCGCGCGTTAGCCGTGTTCAAATACAGAATCCAGAATTTCCGTGAAGAAAAACATAATACTAATCAAACGTGTTTGCTGAATGATGATCAGGAGCTAGAAATTCTTTTTTTTTTATCTCTGATTAAATGAAAAACTCATTACATCCAAATAGCACTCAAAAACCAGCTAGTATTAAAAAAAAAAAGACTGTAACACAAACTCACTTGATATTTAATCGAATAACAATATAAAATGTTCAGACTTACAAGTGTTTTGAAAGTATTTGCAATTAATTGCTTTTCTTAAGTACTAGGGAACCGGATGTATACGATGAAAGAATGAGTTTGAAGAAAGGGTCGAATACTTTGAATGTCTCTTTTCTGTGAACACTAGAACTGAATTTGTACACCAGCTGAGAAAAAATACTTTTATTTGTAAATAGCGTCCAAATAAGCTTTTCCAACATAAACTTGAGAAAACTTTGCAGAACCCTGTCCTGTGATACTTTTGAAAGCAAAGGTCTTATGTGTATAGCATACTTAGCTATGAATTTTAATAATTCTCTAAGCATCCTGTGTTAGTTGTTTTTGAACCTTCAAAATGGGAGGAACAACTTACAGAGTCACGCTGTGTCTTATCTGCCCTTCCCCACTCCGCCCCTAGTTATGTTGTTAGATTGTATCAAGTCCTCGGATGCGGAATGTGTCCACCTGCACCTTGGGTGACATGGGCCTGCAGTAAAACAGGAAATCACAGGACCTTGAGAACTGCTACAATAGCTTTTCTTGAAACAAGGATTTTCTAAGTGCAACAGTGTTCAAGTTTGTGTAACTTTGTTTCTGCATGAGCGATATTCACCACTCCCTGTCTCACCCGAAACCACAGCTCTCAGCCTCCTGGGCTGGGGCAGCCTGGGTCTGCGTGTTATTTACTCGCCTGCCTGTCTGTATGTCTGAGGACCCAGAGACACGCTCTCACAACAATAAGATACTGGAAAAGAAAGAAGTAGGCTTCACTATTTCATAGTTAAATTTTAAAGTTGTAAATAATTTAACATAATTATTTCGTATCATTGATATCATTTATGATATGCCAGGAACCGGGATAAATCCTTTACATTTATTATGACCCTTAATCCTTAGAATATGTGGTCAAGTCAGCATGATTGTCCCTGTCTTACATATAGGGAAACTCAGGCTGAGACACAGAGAGGCTGACTTCCTGCCTGAAATCGCGCAGCGGTAATGAGGAACTTGGGAACACGGATCCAGATGTGTTTGATTCCGAAGTTCTGGCTTTTAACAGTTTATATTGTTTCTTCTCATCTTCACCAAGTTTCCATAATCTCCAGCCCACGGGCCTAACTCACTGTTCACAATATAATGGGGTGGGGGGCGGGGGGGGTGGGGTGGATTACATCTGATTCTTCTTAGCCCATAGCCTACGAGCCACTGAGAATTACCTAAAGTCTCAATTACCCACCCCTCAAATTCTGTAAGGAGCCATGAAATCTATTCTACACAGAAAGTCTTCATCTTAATAAAGTCATTAGCTCCGAGAGGCAAAGAAGTTGTAAAATTCAATAACATTTGAAAGAGAACTC
>NW_011920346.1:0-8603 GCF_000151845.1 Pteropus vampyrus
TCATGTAACACAGACTTTGTTCTGCACTATGTGGACACTGCTAACCCTTGCAACAACAAGGGAACTTACTCAGTAGGTCTGATGTGGTGGATGCTGGCCCGGGAAGTCCCGTGCATGTGTGGCACCATCTCCTGTGGGAGGTCATGCTTGATCTCTGCTTCTACAGAGATCCTGAAGACCTTGAAAAGGAAGGAAGAGCAGGCTGCTGCTGAAAAGGTTGTGACCAAGGAGGATTTTCAGGGTGAATAGATTGCTCCGGCTCCCGAGTTCACTGCTGCTCAACCTAAAGTCACAGACTGGTCTGAAGGTGTTCACGTGCCCTCTGTGCCCTATTCAGCAGTTTCCTACTGAAGACTGGAGTGCTCAGCCTGCCACTGAAGATGTGTCTGCAGCTCCCACTGCTCAGGCCACTGAATGGGTAGGAACAACCACTGATTGGTCTTAAGCTGTTCTTCTGCAAACTCTTAAAATGGAATAAGGTTGCCGGAAAATGAACAGTTTCTAAAAGTTAAAAAAAAAAAAAAAGAAAAGAATTCCAGTGGGAATTAAAAGATCAAAGGGCATGTGAAAAACATGACACTCTTGGCTAGAATGAAAATCTCTATGAGAAGATTGTATTCTTAAGCATCTGAAGTCTTGAAAGTTAATGACTTTGAAGGAAAGTAAAGGGAAGGACGTGGAGGAAGTTTTGACTTTTTAATTGTGTATGTCCTGATGCTGTGATGGATAAGAGATGAAGATTTTAGAAATTCAAAGATATAGAGAATAATAGTGGATTGTGTTCAGTGATTTACCTTAGCCAGAGGGGACATCCATAGTGTTGTGTCCAGAATAACCAGACCCAACTTGAGTGCTCTTAACCAGGAGACAGTTTATTAGCCGGCGGCTGTCCTTGCAAAGGAGCAGCCTCGAAATGCCAAGATACAAGGTTTTTAAGCCCCAAATCCCATTCCTCATTCTGTCTTAAACACAAAGGTCGATCTTTCTCCTATTCACTACCTGTCAACCTACTGGCCAGGTGTGCAAGCGGGAAGTACAGAAGCAGAAAGCTTGTGTCAGAATGTTATGTTCCTATGGGTGACCGCCTATGTTCCCATGGGCGATGGCCAAATAGTAATTTTCAGCTTATATACAATTGATTATTTTTCATGCCACGCAAGCAAGCAGGGTTACACAGGCTAAAATTGGCAGTTAGCGTATGAGCTCATTGTTACAAGTTTCATGATTAACAGAATGTGGTTAGGGGTTCCAGAAACTAGGCCTAAGTTATAGACTTCTTTTGTCCAGTTTCAGGTTTTAATTATTCTTTAACCCTTTCACATTTCAGCGGGCTATTACATTCCCCACTGGTTTTCTTTAGAATGACTCAATCTTCGAGTCAGAAGTCGGGATTTCTGGCCAATGGGTCGGGGCTGACGCTCCTAAAATTAAAATCTTTGCCCCAGTTATATTGGATTGGATTAAACTCTTAACCCATTTGATCAAGCATGGCCCAAAGGTCAGTAATAACAGCAGAATTATCAATGGTCCTGCTATAGCCGACAATAACGTGGTTAACCAAGAGTTTCCATTAAACCAAGATTCATACCAGTTGCTTCCTTGTTTTAACTTCTCATTTCTGTCTTTTACTCTTTGTCTAATTAATGCTAAACTATCCCTAATAATTCCAGAATGATTAACATAAAAACAGCAAGTTTCTCCTAGTGCTACACACAAACCTCCTTGCTTAACAAATAAGAGGTCTAAACCTCTTCTATTCTGCAGTACTACTTCAGCTAAAGAATTAAGAGATGTTTCAAGATGATTAATTGATTTCTCTAGAGTGCTTAAATCGTCATTAATCTGCTTTGTGAGCCAGGCTATACCTTGGTTCCCTGTAACCAAAGCAGCAGTCCCAATTGCAGCTGATCCTGCCACTCCTAGGCCAACTAGAAGCGGCACAAGCAGTGGAACTGCTCGCTTACGCCGAGGATAGTTATATCCTCCCCACAAATCTATTGCTTGTCTTCCTTCTTGTCCGCTCATCATATACACCTGAGGTATAACATGAACCAGCACACAAAATCCAGTATTATTTTTCCAATAGTTAAGATTAATATAGGGAGTTAAACCAGTATTACAAGCAAACCAAGTGCCACTAGGGGCCGCTAAATAAGTAGAAGAGGTGCTATTTACTAAAATAGATGATTTGCAATTTTCCTTATACCTAGATTTATTAACTCTATAAGTGCTAGTATACACACAAGTTCCCTTTCCTTGTAAATCTCCCAACGTTACAGATGGGTTTTTGGTTCCCCAAGGGCAAATAGTAACATTCGGAGATGTTACATTCCTAATAGCAGTTTGATCTGTGCCAAGGTTAGCAATGACACCAAGTCCTACATAATAAGGTGGGGCAGGGTTCAGACAAAACCAACAATCCTTTGTAGCATTTGAGTTACTGTCATTAGCAAACTTATAAACATTATTCAGCATGGTCAAGACAGATTCAGGAGTATCCCTGGGGGGTCTATAAGGCTGTCTAGGTCTATGTCCTTTGTTGGCATTATTAGTGCTCCTAGTAATTGCTGACTGTGTAGGAGTTAAGGCGTTTAACCCTCCGTCATTAGGCCTAACAGGACCTAGAACTAACGGTGGCATCCTGACAGGCTTTTTCTGTATTGTTATTAACACTCCAGGATCAGTTCCAAAAACATACAACCTTAATCCCCAGGTTTTTCCAATCACCCAAGATGGATCTTCCCAATTTTTGACAGTAAAAATGACAGGATTGCATTTCCCTGCTGTGGCACAGGAAGACTGACTAGGTCGTGTAAGAGTCAGAAAGGGGTCTGTGTTCTTCCAAGGGGCTATGGTTTCACAACCCCAATGGCCACAATAATATTGGTTTAGCTTATGGCAAGTGCTTTGGCCTTCTCTGGGACACATATATAACTGTACTTGTTGAATACCTCTTTCTTTGTCCTCCCTGCCACAACCATACCAGGGGTCAGATAAAAAATTAGCATCACTTATAAAATTAAATTTCTTTCCTAATATATCACACAAATCCACATGAAATGTAGGCTGGTACATAGTCTGGTTTACTAATATGGGAATGCCCATTTCTGATTTAATTAATTCCCATTTAGCCTGTTGAGGTTGATGAGGGTTCCCTTTTACATTATTGATAACAATTAACCCAATTATAATCATTCCCGCGAGAGTCTTATCTTGAGTGGATCCTCTGTGGGTGTTGCCTTCCATTTCTCTGTCTCCGGGGGAGGTTGAGCTGTCTTAAGGCGGGTATGGTGAATCCAATGTCTTTTCCCTGCAACCTCGACAGCTGTTGGTGTGGTTAGAGTTACTGGAAACGGACCATCCCACCGGGGCTCTAGGCTAGCAGACTGGATCTTCTTTATCCACACCCAATCACCTGGATGATGTGGGTGAGGTTGTGATGTCCCCGGAGTCGGTCTAGCAGCTTTAATCAAGCCCTTGACTTGATTTTGGGTTTGTTGCAAGGCCTGTAGAGACTTAAGGAGACTTGTATTATTACTTATTGTAACCTTTTCAATTCCAATTTTAGGGAGTAAAGGGGGAGGTCTCCCAAACATTATTTCATAAGGGGAAATTCCCATAATATATGGAGTACACTGGGCCCATAACAAAGCAAAAGGAAGAAGGCTCACCCAATTCTCCCCAGTTTCCAGCTTAAACTTAGTTAAAGTTTCCTTAAGTGTTCTATTCATCCTTTCTACTTGTCCTGAACTCTGAGGTCTGTAAATACAATGTAATTTCCAATTGATCCCTAATACCTTAGCTAACATTTGACTTGTTTGGGCAATGAATGCCGGGCCATTGTCGGACCCCAATGATAAGGGCAAGCCAAATCGAGGCACTATTTCTGTAATTAATTTCTTAGCTACTACTTGTGCAGTTTCCTTCTTTGTGGGGAAGGCCTCAGTCCATCCAGAATAGGTGTCAATGAATACCAGAAGATATTTAAATCCAAAAGTGCCAGGAGCAACTTCTGTAAAGTCCACTTCCCAATGCTCTCCAGGAGCTTGTCCTCTTAATCGAGTGCCGATATTTTCCTTTGGGATGGGGCGAGAGTTGACCTGTGCACATATTGGGCATCGTGCACTCACATCCCGAGCCTTTGAGGTTAGTCCAGGAATATAATAGTCTCTTTTTAGCAGTTCGATTAATTTAGTTCCTCCAAGATGGGTAGCGTTATGCATCTGGCTAATTAAGGTGTTACCAAGCGCAGCAGGGAGGACTGGCCTTCCATCTGGAATCCAAAGCCACCCATGTTCAAACTTCTCGTGCAGTTGCTTCCCCAACTCTATATCTTGGGGGCTATAGTTTGGAGCCTGTACCAAGGGGGGCACAAGAAGGGTACCAATTATGACATTAGTCCCCACTGGTTTTCTGGCTACTTCCTTTGCTGTTTTATCTGCCAAGCGGTTTCCTTTTTCTACCGCTCCTTCCCCTTTTTGATGGCCGGGGCAATGGATGATAGCCACTTTCTTAGGTAGCCAGATAGCCTCCAAAAGAGCCAAAATCTGCTCCTTGTTCTTAATTTTCTTTCCCCCTGATGTCAATAGTCCTCTTTCCTTGTACAGGGCTCCATGTACATGTGCCGTTGCAAAGGCATATCTACTGTCAGTATAGATGTTTACAGTTTTATCCTTTCCCCACCGTAAAGCTTGTGTTAGAGCTATAAGTTCAGCCCTCTGTGCCGATGTCCCATGGCTTAGGGCCTGTGCCCATATCACATTCCTGACTGTTACTACAGCTGCCCCGGCATACCTTACTCCATCGGATACAAAACTGCTTCCATTGGTAAATAATACGGCATCCGGATTAGGCCACGGCTCATCCTTCAAGTCTGGCCGTAGTCCAGTTACCTGCTCAAGGTGCTGAACACAGTGATGCAATGGAGCCTGCGGGTCATCATCCGGGAGCAGTGTGGCAGGGTTCAGGGCTGCAGTTTTCAAAAACTGGGTCTGTGGGGGATTAAGCAACAGTACCTGGTACTGAGTAATCCGGGCGTTGGAAATCCATCTTTCAGGAGGGCTGCGCAGCATGGCTTCAACTGCATGTGGAGCCACAATTTCAATATTTTGGCCCAAGGTCAATTTTAAAGCGTCTTTGGTCAATATAGCAGTAGCAGCTAGTGCTCTCAGGCAACTAGGCCTTCCTCCACCCACCGGATCTAGTCTCTTTGAGAGATATGCCACTCGTTGCTTAAATAGTGGCTTTTAATTTCTGGAGCAAATCTCTTCCAAGCAAAGGAAAAGGACATTCAGGCATAACTAAAAACGAATGCGTGATGGTTCCCTTTCCCAAGTCAGTAATTTTTGCCTGTGTCCATGGGTATGCCTTCCTTTTCCCAGTGGCTCCTTGAATTACAGTCTTTTCTTTGGATAACAGACCAGCAGTTTCTGTTAAAACTGAGTAAGTTGCACCAGTATCAGCTAAAAAGTTCACAGGTTTGCCCCCTACTTGTAAAGTTACCTTGGGCTCTCGGGGGCTCATTAGATAAGAGCCCTGACGCCCCTATTCATCTTCCAAAAGAATGAGGGGCCTTTTTTCTTCTGACCTCCTGGTTGCTCCTTTTCAGGGCACTCATTCTTCCAATGTCCTTTCTTTTTGCAAATAGCACATTGGTCTCTTCCTAGCGTAGGTTTTCTATTTTGGCCTTCTTCGTTGCTAGGTCCTCCTCTATGGTTAGGGTTTTTTTTTTTTTCCAAAGAGGTCGGTTTCCTTGTTGTCCCACAAACATGACTTTTTGCACACCGTCCCTATTGTTAAAGACCTTCTGAGCTATTTCTAATAATTTGGATAAATTTTCTCCCTCAAAACCTTCCAATCTCTGTAACTTCTTTCTAATGTCAGGGGCCGACTGGCTAACAAAGGCCAAATTAATGGCTCTTCTATTGTTGGGGTCCTCCGGGTCAATAGGTGTATATAGGCGGTAAGACTCTAATAGTCTTTCCAAGAATGCTGCAGGTGACTCGTCCTTAGTCTGAATTACTTCACTTACCTTGGACAGATTTATTGGTCTACGTGCAGCAGCCCGGAGTCCCTGTAGCAGAAACTGGCGATACCTTAGGAGAGCCTCCTTACCTTCATCTGTATTTGGATCCCACTGGGGACGTTGAGTCGGAAACACAGCCTGTAACCTGGTTAAGTCTGCTGTAGGCTGCCCATTTGGGTTTGTTACTCCTCTAGCCGCCTCCCGCAAAATTCTTTCCTTTTCTTCAGTAGTGAATAAGACCTGTAAGAGCTGTTGGCAATCATCCTAAGTGGGCTGATGGGTAAAGAAAATAGACTCTAAAAGGGAGGTTAGTCCTTGTGGTTTCTCTGAAAAGGATGGCGTTTGCAATTTCCAATTATATAAATCACTAGTACTGAATGGCGAGTAGATGACAGTAGGCTCACCGCCACCTCCTGCAATCACCTTCAATGGGGCTTGAACAGATACTGGCTCTTTTCAGGGAGGTTGATCAGGGGAAGGTGGCCTATGATCCCTAGACCGGGTTACAGGAGGTCCCGGTCCCTCCGGAGGAGGACGTCTACCCCCATTTCCATTATAGGGTGGCGGATACCAGCCATCCTCCGAGGGAGGTCCCTGCAACACCAGTGGGGGCTTCTTAAAACCCTGGGGTATGGCTGCCATTACAGTAACGGGTGCACGACTGCAACTCTGTAAGTATTTAGGGGCATCAGAAACAACATCAATCCAAACATCAACATAAGGAATTTGGTCGGGATGCCCAGGTTTTCCATAAATCACACCTCGAACCCGGAATGCAGTCTGCATGTTAAATGATCCCTCGGAGGGCCATCCTACTCCGAAGGTCGGCCAATCTAATGGACAAAAGCGCTGCAAATCAAAAGGGGTTACTGAAGCACCATAGGCCCTTGCCCTACGACGAAAATCTTTAAAGTTGTTAAGCATGCACTGTAACGGAGTTAGTTTGCCCTGTGATTGTCCCATAGTTCCACAATAAAGCACACGAAGCAAAACAAAACAAGACAGACACAGACTAACAAACCAGAACAGGACTGAGAAAACTGTCGTCACAGTCTCAGTCGACCGCCGACTTACTTGTCGCGTCCGACGTCCGCACGGTCCCTGGGCCCCCTACCAGAAACTGCCTCAGCACTCCCAGGATCGTGCTCCGCAAAGCGAGAAACCACAGGCGGCGGGCTAGGGCAAGTGCCCTAGAGGCCTCCCCAACCGCAAATGGTCCAACGCCCCGGTGCACTGATCAATTTTCCCACAACGAGAAGATCTCGCTGGGGCCTCCAAATGTTGTGTCCAGAATAACCAGACCCAACTTGAGTGCTCTTAACCAGGAGACAGTTTATTAGCCGGCGGCTGTCCTTGCAAAGGAGCAGCCTCGAAATGCCAAGATACAAGGTTTTTAAGCCCCAAATCCTATTCCTCATTCTGTCTTAAACACAAAGGTCCATCTTTCTCCTATTCACTACCTGTCAACCCACTGGTCAGGTGTGCAAGCGGGAAGTACAGAAGCAGAAAGCTTGTGTTAGAATGTTATGTTCCTATGGGTGATTGCCTATGTTCCCATGGACAATGGCCAGTGTTCCCATGGGCGATGGCCAAACAGTAATTTTCAGCTTATATACAATTGATTATTTTTCATGCCACGCAAGCAAGCAGGGTTACACAGGCTAAAATTGGCAGTTAGCGTATGAGCTCATTGTTACAAGTTTCATGATTAACAGAATGTGGTTAGGGGTTCCAGAAACTAGGCCTAAGTTATAGACTTCTTTTGTCCAGTTTCAGGTTTTAATTATTCTTTAACCCTTTCATATTTCAGCGGGCCATTACAAGTCCTAGAGGGCAGACTTTAAGTAATCAGGAGATAACTGGTAAAACTTGGGTAAAAGGACTAGCAGTTTTTGAAACTTCAGATTTTCAAAGATATAATAAATGTTCTTGTGTATGATCATATTAAAATTTCTAGTTAAAACTTCTGATTGGAAGTAGAATATGGAAATTAAGAAATGGTAACTGTAGTTGTATACTTAAGAGCTCTTCTTTCTATAAAAATTCTTTGCTACTAACTGATAATAAAAATTTTGCCGATACACTTGCACACTTCATGGCTTTAGAATATAGTAGATAACCAGAGAATTTAGAATGTGGTACATTAAATACATCAGATTTTCAGATCAATTGGCCGGCTTTCTGCCTAGGGAGGCAGTATGCATAGGGAAACATGAATATATGGAGGCCGTGGGCTTGAGATCTTGTCTGTGATTGAGTAAAATTTTAGAATACACTAACACGCATGATTCTTGATTTTCATTGTAAGGAAGTCATCAACTTGATAGACTATAAATTTCTATTTAAACAGAAAATAATTTAAATACTTCAGAATACATCAGATAAAACTGAAAAATATGAAATAAAAGAATTAAATTATTAGGTAAATAGATTACTGGTGACTTGACAAACTTATGAACTCCGAGCTGAAAAACATTTTGGTGTAAATTACTACATTTATAAAGCAATAGTATATTCCTTTTTCCTCATGTCTTACTAAATGACAAAATAAACTGCACTTGAAAAAATCCAAATAATA